>NW_022436945.1:40879167-40977413 GCF_009761245.1 Sapajus apella
CAATGGGATCGAGGTAGTTATACACAATGCCTTAAAAGCATAGAGAAAGTGACAATTAGTTTTGCCTGGGGAATCAGAGGTTTAAGGGGACAGACTTCGAAGCTAGACTGCTCGGAATTGGATCCCAGCTTCATCACTGTATCAGCTGTGCAACACTGGGCAAGACATTTCCATTTTCCTATCTGAAAAAAATGGGGTTAACTATACTGACAACATTGTGGTAAGGATTAAGAGTCCATGCAGGTAAGGTGCTAAACTAGTGTTTGTCATGGGCAAATGTGCTGCATAGACTTGCAGCTTACTGCGGGCACTGAACTGGAGCTTGCAGAGTAGAGAAAAGAAGGATAGATGGTGCGTGGGATCCAGATTAAAAACAGAATTTTTCAATAACTCAGAGAGGAAACTTGCTCTGAGTGGAATTAAAGAAAAGGGGTGGGGCTGGGGGGGCCAACACGGGAGCCCCAGCTCTCCCTTCTCTGTCTCTGACCACACGCTGTCTCTTTCTCTAGCCCTTGGTTTTTTTGTTACGTTTTGTTCCCCTTTTTTCCCTTCTCCTTTTTTGGACCCCAATTCCCTTTTCCCTCCTCCATCTTTCTTCTACTCTCTGCTCCTTCCTCTCCTTCCCTCTGTCTCTTTTCAGCCTCCTGAGATCTGCTCTTTGCATCCTCTGTTTCCTTTCCTTTTTAATTTCCCTGTATCCCTGTTCTTCCTCCCTCTGCCCACTCAACCAAGTTGGCTCTACAAATACTTCTCCAAAGCCTGAAAAACCAGACCCTCTTCTTCTCTCTGCCCTTGCCTCTGGCAAGAAGCAAAGTAATAGGCTTAGGACAGACCAGAACAGAGCAGTAAATCATTTTTGTTATTGTTTCTCAGAGAATGGTACCAGTGGGTGCCCCTTTGTTCCAGCACAGCCAGGGATCTTTTTATGACATGTGTAGTTTGGGGTGATCGTGGCTTTTGGTCTTCTAACTTCTCACTGTCAAACAT
This sequence comes from Sapajus apella, assembly GCF_009761245.1. Taxonomy (NCBI): domain Eukaryota; kingdom Metazoa; phylum Chordata; class Mammalia; order Primates; family Cebidae; genus Sapajus; species Sapajus apella. The sequence continues at coordinate 40,880,155 of NW_022436945.1, forward strand.
TCTAGCAGTTTTCAGGGTTTAAATGCAGTCATGGATATGAACAGAACCATTCCTGCTGACACCCTGGGGGGACAAAGCCTAGATCTTCAGAAGGAAAAATTCATGAGTTTTCTGCACGCAGAAATTAATGCTCAGGCATGAAGAGTAAGCCTGGAGCTGGGGCAGAAGGCCTTTGAGAAGTCTGGCCTGGGCACCTCCCAAGAGGGGCTTTCATTTTTTTTTTCCCCATTCTGTAAATGATTCCTGCACATCAACTGTTTAAGAGGATGCAACGTTGACAAGACAGACAAGGTCCTAACCCTCTTGGGATGACTTCTAAGGGGGCAGGTAGGCCATAACAAGTCAAAACACGAATGAGTTACTTTTAGATAACTAGCGCTATAGTTACTTTTAGATTACTAGTGCTATAAGGAAATTAAGACAGTTATGAATACAGGGATCTTTATGGGGAAATAATTTGCTTCAAATCACATAATGAAGTCTTCCCTGGAGGGAAGCCCTTTGAGTTGGGTCTTCAATAATAGTAAGAAGCCACAGAAAAACCTGGGGAAGGGAATTCCAGCAGCCAGAAGTTTGGCAAGTGCCAAAGATGGGAGGTGGGAAGAGTTTAGAGAAAAAAGGCCCCAAGGGACAAAGAGTAGGGACTGAATGGAGGGAAGTATGTGATGAAGCTGGGGAAGGAGGCAGTGACCAGGATATACAAGGCCTTCTAAGCCATGTGTGTAAGTCCATTTTGAAAGTGACAGAGACTGACTGGATGATTATATCACAAAAGTAATTTATCAAAAAGAGCTTAGGTGTCCTGCAAGTTTTCCAGGGACAGATATGGAAAAGAGATCAGATCACAGGCAGTAGCTGGACGCGTGCAATGCCAGCATTTTACTACCACCCCTGCCATCACTACACAGCAGGCTTGCTGCTGCTGCCCAGCACCTGGATGGAGTGGTGAGAAGATTAACATTCGAATGTTAATCTCATTCCAGAACACCTCCGCAGACACACCCAGGATAATGTTTAACCAAATATCTGGGCACCCATGGTCAGTCAAGTTGACATGTGAAATTAACCATCACAATGAGCAAGTGCAGCTGATTGGCTGAGTGTCAGTTATATTGTCTTCTATTTTGTTTCTTATTGAGCTTATTAGGATTTTCTCTCTTCTTATCTTGGTTAATCTTGCTAATTAAGTGTGTCAGTTTTATTTATCTTTTCAAAAAACCAGCTTTTTGTTTCATTTATCTTTTTGTTGTTGTTGATTTCAATTTCATTTAGTTCTGCTCTGATCTTGGTTATTTCCTTTCTTCTGCTGGGTTTAGGGTGGGTTTGGTTTGTTCTTGTTTCTCTGGTTCTTTAAGATGTGACCTTAGATTGTCTGTTTGTGCTCTTTCAGACTTTTTGATGTAGGCATTTAGGGCTATGAACTTTTCTCAGCATTCCTTTTCTGTGTCCCAGAGGTTTTGATAGGTTGTGTCACTATTGTTTAGTTCAAAGAATTTTTAAATTTCTATCGTGATTTCATTGTTGACCCAATGATCATTCACGAGCAGGTTAATTTCCATGTATTTGCACAGCTTTGGAGGTTCCTTTTGGAGTTGATTTCCAGTTTTATTCCACTGTGGTCTGAAAGAGTGCTTGATATGATTTCAATTTTCTTAAATTTATTAAGGCTCATTTTGTGGCTTCTCATATGGTCTATCTTGGAGAAAGTTCCATGCGCTGTTGAATACAGTATATATTCTGCAGTTGTTGGATGGAATGTTCTGTACATATCTGTTAAGTCCATTTGCTTCAAGATATATTTTAAATCCATTGTTTCTTTGTTGACTTTTTGTCTTGACCTGTCAAGTGCTGTCAGTGAAGTCCCCCCTATTATTGTGTTGCTGTCTCATTTCTTAGGTCTTTTAGTAATTGCTTTATAAACTTGGAAGCTCCAATGTTAGATGCATATATGTTTAGGATTGTGATATTTTCCTGTTTGGACAAGGTCTTTTATAATTATATAATGTCTCTCTTGGTCTTTTTAAACTGCTGTTGCTTTAAAGTTTTGTTTTGTCTGATATAAGAATAGCTACTCCTAATGCCCATCAATGTTAGATTAGATAAAAAAATGTGGCACATATACACCATGGGATACTATGCAGCCATAAAAATGGATGAGTTCATGTCCTTTGCAGGTTCATGGATGAAGCTGGAAACCATCATTCTCAGCAAACTGACACAAGAACAGAAAACCAAACACTGCATGTTCTTACTCATAAGTGGGTGTTGAACAGTGAGAACATATGGACACAGGGAGGGGAACATCACACACTGGGGCTTGTTGGGAGGTTGGGGGAATAGGGGAGGTTTAGCAGGGGGTGGGGGACTGGGGAAAGATAACATTAGGAGAAGTACCTAATGTAGGTGATGTGGGGATGGATGTAGCAAACCACCATGGCATGCATATACCTATGTAACAATCCCACACAATCTGCACATGTACCCCAGAACTTAAAGTATAATAAAAAAGAAAAAGAAAAAGATAATAGCTACTCCTGCTCACTTTTGGTGTTCCTTTGCATGAAATGTCTTTTTCCACCTCTTTACTTAAGTTTGTGAGAGTCCTTATGTGTTAGGTGAGTCTCTTGAAGGCAGCAGATAGTTAGTTGGTTAGTGAATTCTTATCCATTCTGCAATTCTGTGTCTTTTAATTGGAGCATCTAGGCCATTTATATTCAGTGTTAGTACTGAGATGTGAGGTACGATTCCATTCATCATTCTACTTGTTGCCTGTATACCTTGGTTTTTTGTTTTTGTCATTGCTTTTTAAATTGTATTTTTGTTTTATAGGTTTTGTGACATTTATACTTTTAAAGGGCTATGTTTTGATGTGTTTCCAGGATTTGTTTCAAGATTTAGAGCTCCTTTTAGCAGCTCTTGTAGTGGTGACTTGGTAGTGGTGAATTCTTTCAGCATTTGTTTGTCTGAAAAAGACTATCTTTCCTTCACATATGAAGCTTAGTTTTGCTGGATATAAAGTTCTTGACTGATAATAGTTTCATTTGAGGAGGCCAAAAATAGGGCCCCAATCCCTTCCAGCTTTTGGGTTCCTGCTGAGAAATCTGCTGTTAACCTGATAGATTTTCCTTTATAGGTTACCTGGTGCTTTTGTCTCACAGCTCTGAAGATTCTTTCCTTCATCTTGACTTTAGATAACCTGATGACAATGTGCCTAAGTGATGATCTTTTGGTGATAAATTTCCTGGATGTTCTTTGTGCTTCTTGTATTTGGATGTGTAGGTCTCTAACAAGGCCAGGGAAGTTTTCTTCAATTAGTCCCTCAAATATGTTTTCTAAACTTTTAGATTTCTCTTATTCCTCAGGAACATCAGTTATTCTTAGGTTTGATCATTTAACATAATTCCAGACTTCTTGGAGGCTTTGTTCGTGTCTTCTTATTCTTTTTTCTTTGTCTTTGTTAGATTGGGGCAATTAGAAGACTTTGTCTTTGAGCTCTGCATTTCTTTCTTCTACCTATTCAATTCTATTGCTGAGATTCTCCAAAGCATTTTGAATTTTATAAGTGTGTTCATTGTTTTCTGAAGTTTTGGGGTTTTTTAAATTTATGCTGTCTATTTCCTTGAATATTTTTTCCTTTATTTCTTGTATCATTTTTTGGATTTTCTTACATTGGGCTTCACATTTCTCTGGTGCCTCCCTGACTGATTAGCTTAATAACTAACCACCTGAATTCTTTTCCTTTCTCTTTTCTTTTCTTTTCTTTTTCAAGATGGAGTTTCACTCTTGTTGCCCAAGCTGAAGTACAATGGCACAATCTCATCTCACTGCAACCTCTGACCCCCAGGTTCAAGAGATTATCCTTCTCAGCCTTCCAAGTAGCTGGGATTTGCTTCCAAGTAGCTGCCAGGCCAGGCTAATTTTTTGTATTTTTAGTAGAAACAGGGTTTCACCATGTTAGTCAGCCTGGTCTCGAACTCCTGATCTCAGATAATCCACCTGTCTCAGCCTCCCAAAGTGCTGGGATTACAGGCATGAGCCATTGCACCCAGCCTAACCTCCTGAATTGTCTTTCAGGTAAATCAGGCATATCTTCTTGGTTTGTTGGTGAGCTAGAGTGATTTTTTTGGTGCTGTTAAAGAACCTTGTTTTATCATATTTTCTGAGTTAGTTTTCTGGTTCCTTCTCATTTGGGTAGGCTCTGTCAGAGTGAAGGTCTTGGACTGAAGGCTGTTTTTCAGATTTTTTTGGTTCCCTTGATGTAATACTCTTCCCTCTTTCCTATGGATGTGGCTTCCTGAGAGCTGAGCTGTAGTGATTGTTATCTGTCTTCTGGATCTAGCTACCCAGCAAGTCTGCCAGCCTCTGGGCCAGTACTAGGGGTGTCTGTACAGAGTCCTATGATGTGAACTGTCTGTGGGTCTCTCAACCTTGGATACCAGCAACTGTTCTGGCGGAGGTAGCAGGGGTCTTGAAATGGACTGCGAGGGTTCTTAGCTTTGGTGGTTTAAAGCACTATTTTTGTGCTGGTTGGCCTCCTGCCAGGTGGCAGCACTTTCCAGAGAGCATCAGCTGTGGTAGCATGGGGAGGAACAGGTGGTGGGCAGGGCCTAAAACTCCCAAGAGCATATGCCCGTTGTCTTCAGTTAGCTGGGTGGGTAGGGAAGGACCATTGGTTATGGGGAGGGTTAGGCATGTCCTAACTCAGACTCTTCTTGGGTGGGTATTACTGCAGCTGAGTATTTGGGGTGTCTTCAGGGCCCTGCAGGAGCAACCCACTTCCTTCAGGTGGTCTGTGGGTCCTCTCAGGTTTACTGATTTATTCTTGCAGTCGTTCTGGAGCAAAAGTTCATGATGCGAGACTCCACACGCTGCTCTGTCCATCCGAGTGGGAACTGCAATCTAGTCCTGCCTCCCGTCCGCCATGATCCCCATGTGCACTTATTTTTTTTGTCCTTTTTGGTATGGATTCCACAGGAAGCTGTTATGATGAGATAGTAGAGGGCAACACAACAATAAAGCCCACGTGCTTCCTTAGCATGGTAATTCTGGATCCTTAAGAGATAGGAAGACAGAGCTCTCATAGCTTTATTGTCTTCGTACACAGTGGTCATTTGGAATCTAGTGAACTGTATTAGAATTCAGCCAATAAGCATTCATAAAATAAACATTGGTTGAATTATATTGTTTTTAGTTACCTTCTTATGTTCCCTTCTGGAGTTCAGGTAGCATATATTTTCACTACCTTCAGTGCCTAAAATAGGGCCTGGCACATAGTAGGTGCTCAGTGATTAAACTGGCAAATCATAAGAAAAGCTATGCAAGCCTCACTGGCTTTCTCTCTCCTCAAACTTAAGGAATTTTATAAATGACTTGCAAATCTATGCTAATTCTACATGACAGGGGTCTGACAGTGTTGCTGGGGACAGCCTTCTCGTTAAATCTATCTATATGGCTGAGATTGGAGTACCTCAGTAACTAGGTAGATGGGCTGTGCAGGCTCTTCATTCATTTATTCAATTTTTCAGTAACACTTGCAAACTCAAAAACCATGTCAGCTAGTCTCAGTGCAGTGAGGTTGTCCAATAAACCAATGCAGTTTTTAAAAGAAATTTATTTGAAAATAACTTTCAACCTACAGAAAATTTGCAAGAACAGTAATAATACATAAAACACAACTAATAGCCTTTCCCCAGATTCACCCATTTTTAATATTTGCCTTATTTACTTTCTATTCTCTCTCTCTCTATATATATATAAATATATATATATACACACACCCAGAAATGCACATACACATATATATCTACCCACATACACATGTATACATATATGTATATAATAAAATATTTTCTCTAAACCATTTGAGCGTAAGCTGCATTCCTCATGGTTCTTTATGTCTAAACAGTTTAGTGCACATGTCATAAGAATACTAGTCTCTGTTGTCCAGTTAGGTCAATGCATCCAATAATACCTTTTATAATTTTATCCCTTTTGTGCAGGATCAGGCATGACATTGAGCTGCTGTCTCTTTAGTCACCTTTGATCCAGAATGGTTCCACAGTCTTGCATGGCACAGACATTTTTGAAAAATATGATTGTATTTCCTCTTCTTTAGATTTTTTTCCTCATTTTTGGTTTGAGTGATGTTTCCCCATGTTTAAATTCAGATTTTGCTTTTAGATCGGACTATTACATAACCAAAGTGCTCTTCTCAAGACACACTTCTGAAGGCATAGGATGGCCATCTGACCCACATTGGCAAAGCAATTTTTTAATAAACATTTTAATTGAGGTATAGTATACACATAGAAAAGCGTACAAATAATAAATGGACAGCTCTGTCAGTTACCACAAAGTGATCACACTCATCAACTTATCAACTCAGCTTATCAGCTTATTAACTGTCTTTGTTACTAGAGCTTTTTAGTAAGTCTGGGTGTCTGGTACATTCTCTATACTTAAATTTCTTCACAATTTTTTGGGGGGCTATTCTTGATCCTTTGTACTTCATACACAATTTAAAATTGCCTCATTAATTTTTAACAAAATTACCTGCTGGTATTCAGATTGGCATCACGTTAAGTCTGTAGATCTATTTGGTGATCTGGCTCATGAAAACTGGCATAGCCTTCAATTGATTTAGGCTTTTAAAAATTTCTCTTAGGAAAATGTTATACTTTTCAGTGTATAGATCTTGAGCAGCTTTTATTAGAGTTAGGCTTAGGTATTTGACTGTTTTGATGCTATGGTAAATTATATTTTAAAGTTTTATTTGTTTGTTGTGGCTGGTGTATAAACATATACATTATCACCTGTAGCTCTTATATTCAGAAATCTTATAAATTAACTTATTATTTATAAAAATGTATATGTAGATTTCTTAGGTATAGATACAAATCATACCATCTGTAAATAAGGAGAGCTTTATGTCTTGACTCTTAATCCTTTTATCTTTTATTCTTTCTTATGACATTACTGCATTTATTACATTACACTGGCTAGGACCTCTAGTATAATGTTCATTAGAAGTCATGATAGGAGGATTGCTATCTTGTTCTTGATCTCAGTGTTCAGTAGAATTTTTGCAGATAGTCTTCATCAGATTAAGAGAGCACACTTCTCTTTCTAGCTTGCTACAAGTTTTTGTCATGTGTGGGTGTTAAATTTTGTAAAATGTTTTTTCTGCTTCTATTAAGATGATTATATGCTTTATTTCCTCCTTTGTTCTATAAAAGTGGTAAATCACAGCCACTGATTCTCAAATGTTAAATCAACTTTCCATTCTTGGAATAAACCCAGCTTAGTCCTGATATATTTTCTTTCTTATATTCAATGTGCTAATACTCTTTTTGGAATTTTTGGAATTTTGCATCTCTGTGAGAGCCTCTGGCCTGCATTGTAATGTGCTTCTTAGGATTTAGTATCACAGTATTGTTGGCCAAATAAAATCAGTTGGGAAATATTTCATCTTTTTTTTATTCTCAGGAAGAGCTTGTACAAGATTGATGTTTTTTCTTCTTTAAATAGCTTAAATATTTGGAAGAATTCACTGATGAAGCCATCTGGGTCTGAGTTTTCTTTGCAGGAAGGATTTTACTATAGGTTCAATTACTTTAACAGATATATGGATGTTTAGATTTTCTTTTTATTCAAGGATGCATTTTGGTAGGTTTTGATTTTTCTATTTGCTCTCTCCTTATCTTTTTACTTTATTGCAAAATCATTCATGATACTCTTTTATTATACTTTCAAAGTCTGCAAGATATAGAATGACATTCACCTTTTCATTCTTGATATTGGTCATTTGACTATTATTTCTTTTTCCTAATTAGGTTACCAAGAACTTTACAAAAACTTTTTAGTGTTTTCAAAGAATCAACTTTGAATCCTTTGTATTATACATGGCTTTTCTTTCATTAATTTCTACTCTTATCTTTATTGTTTTCTTCCCACTACTTTCTTTAGTTTTAATTTGCTCTTCTTTTCCTAATGAAACTTTTTACTTCATTTCTAAGTTTTTGGGGTTATTTTTATTATTGATCTCTAGCTTAATTCCACAGTGGTCAGAGAATGTACTCAATATGATTTCAATTCTCTGAAAATTTTGAGTTTTGCCCAGCATTTAGGCTCTAAAGAAATGTTTCATATGCATTTGAAAAGTACATGTATTCTACAGTTGTTGGGTATTGTGTGTGTGTGTGTGTGTGTGTGTGTGTGTGTGTGTGAATTTATATCTATTTATATATTTATTTATGTCTATTTATAATTTTAAATGAGGTCAATGTTATTAGTAGTGTTGTTTGAATCTCTTATATTTGTATTAATACTTTTGTCTGCTTATTTTATCAGTAAAAGGAATTTATTAAAATCTCCAACTGTGTTCCTGAATTTTCCTGTTTCTCTTTTAGGTGGATCAAATTTCACTTTACGTATTTTGAGAATTTGCTTTTACTTCTGCAGACAGTTACAGGAGGTTGGATCATCCTGACCCAACGAGCTGACTTGAAGCTGGATCTTTGTGAAAGCTGGTCTGTTCCTATTCATCCACCCTGCTTAACATGCATAAATATAAGATTGTTCATACATGAACAATACTTCTTGCACATCTACTATATACTAGGTACTATAATAGGTGCTGAATCATCTGTGTTTTTTTAAGGGTTATGAACAGAATGCAACTGTCTCTGATAAGAAATCACAGCACTAAGGTGAGTATTTCCTATTTTGCCTCTTAATTTCTCAGGGCTTACCTATTGACTCCATCCTGCAGTATACTCTCAGCTGAATTTCTCTGAAGCCACTTTTTTATTTCATCCCATATACACTTAAAACCTTGCCTTTGTTTCCTAGTGCCTGAAGAATGGAAGTCTTTTTCTAGTCATCCAGGAGGGAATATAAGGTGCTATCTTATATTTTACCAAGGGTCTTAATGATTTCCCCAGCCACATGCTTGATCTGATTTTACCCTGGGGCCATTTTAACTGGTAGTGTCCTAGATTTGGTCTTTGCTTAAGAACATCTCTTAATTTAAGAATCTCTTTTCAGACTAGAAAGACTGTTCTGAGCTTCCTATATTTCTTTAAATCCTGCACAAAAATTAGACAGTTCTTTCTTTAGTTAATCTTCTCTTCTTATATGTTATAGGCAGCTAGATAAAATAGACTGATACTTTTAACTTTCTGTAAATTTCCTTAGCCATAACTACTAATTAATTAAATATCCTTTCTGTTTTCTCAGTAGCTGTGGGAGACAGTTTTGGCAAACTTTCTGTAACTACATAACACAGGCTGCCTCTTCTCAGGCTCCAATAACATTTTCTTCAAGTCTGTTCGGTCTTTACTGAAAGTACTCTCAAAGCCTTAGCTTCTACCTGCCATTTGGTCCCAGTGCCACATATTTCAGGTTTCTGTTATGGAAGCGTCTTGCCGGCTGTAGCCATTTTTTCTTTGATTTCTGTTGCTGCATAACAAATCACTCCACTAATCAAAGGCTTCAAATAATAACAATGTATTATTTCTCGTGTTTCTGTAGTTGAATGGCATTTTTTTTTTCCTGCTTTTCATGGAGTTCAGCTGTGCCTATAGTCACGTTGGGGGTTTGATGGACTGGAATCTCCAAAACTGGCTCATTCACATTTTTGGTACCTTGGCGAGAATGGCAGGAAGATTGGGCTCAGCTGGGATGCTGGAATTGCTGGGTCATGCTCCCACTCTGCATATAGCCCCAGGACTACTCCCTCTCTACGTGGTCTTCCCAGCAGGATAGCTGAATTCTTTCATCTGGTTCACATGCAAATGGCACTTTATTTGCCATGGCCCACAGCTCTATGAAGGCTTTATTAGGTCCCAGTTCTCCTGGCCACCAATGGAAGAAGCAACAGGCACACTGGAAAGAAAAATGCAGTCAGCTTTTCTAACCTCTGCTTTGAGAATAATTCTATAGATATTTAAATATTACTTGAAACACTCCTGGCTCCTCTCAATTGCTGATATTTGAGACATTTTCTAAAAGTATTTCCACCTCCCTAAAAGCAAGTGAACAAAGATAAAAAGAGAGGAGAAATGGGAATCTGTTGAAATGAATTTGTTTGCAACCCTAAGAAAAGGTTTGGCAAAGTGGATAAATTATGACTATTAACTACATGATGCTTTGGTATTTTCTCTGCTGTAAAGATATCCTGTACTTATATAGGTCTGATTTTCTAACTGGCAAAGCACTTTATCATTAGCTTTTTAACGTCCCCAAAAGGAGAGAGAAGGTATTTTCATTTTAATTCTGTAAGTTTGGTAGAAGAAGAAGAGCTAAATAACTTCCCTAACATGATTGAGGTAGTAAAACCTATCTTGTCATCAATTCATTTTTTAAAATTATCAATTTTTTCAATATACTATATTCCCCTCTTATCTGCAGTTTCAATTACCCATGGTCAACTTGGTCCAAAAATAAGTGAGCACAGTACAGTCAAATATTTAGAAAGAGAGAGAGAGAAGGAGATAGATTGCATACACTTAACTTTTATTATAGTATATTGTTACAATTGCTCTGTTTATTATTGTTGTTGGTACTATCTGGCTGTGCCTAACTTATAAATTTAATTTTACCATAGATATGTATGTACAGGAAGACAACACAGTAGATAGAGGGTTGAATACTATCTGTAGATTTAGGCATCCACTGGGGGGTCTTGGAATGTTATCCCATAAGGAGGAACTACTGTATATTCATTGATTACTGCTATTTACCGATTACCACTTTCAATGTATAATTCCTAATTCCCCAGGTACTGAGTATACAATAGTAAGAGACCATTCCTGAAGCTTATGTTCTACAGGATAAGCAGAAATTAATCAAATAGTCACTCATACTCAAATTGGATCATGACATGTAACACATAAAAGCAATCATGAATATATGTTGTAGAGATCTGTGATCTATCTCAGGAGTTCAGGAAAAGCTTTTCTGAGAAGTCCCATGGTGCTTCTCAGCAGATTGAAATCTAGAAGGATGTTCAGGCAGAAGGTAGGTTGTGTAGAAGGCCCTGAGGCAGGAAGGAGCAACATCTTTGGGAAGTAGAGTGAAAGCCAGCGTCACTGGAGATTAGCCAACACAGGCCGGTAAGTCTGAAGGAGGCCGAGAAGGCAGGAAGAGACCCCACATCTTGAGGGCTTTTGGAGGTCACACTGATAAGCCGTATGACCTCAAATAACCTTTCTAAGCCTCAGTTTTCTTACAAGGGAGTTAATTTTCAATATCAATAGGGTTTGGCTTTGTGTCCCCACCCAAATCTCATGCTGAACTGTAATCTCCACGTGTCAGGGGAGGGAGCTGGTAGGAGGCGATTGGATCATGGGGACAGATTTCCCCCATGCTGTTCTCATGATAGTGAGTGACTTATCATGAGATCTGATAGTTTAAAAGTGTTTGGCAGGTCCCCCCTCCACCCCAGTCCTGCTGCCATGTAAGATGTACCTTGATTCTTGTTTGCCCTCTGCCGTGATTATAAGTTTCCTGAGGACTCCTCAACCATGCAGAACTGTGAGTCAACAAAACCTCTTTCCTTTGTTAGTCACCCAGTGTCAGGCTCTTTAAAGCAGTGTGAAAACAAATAAATACAAATATGCTAAAGCTTTAGCCCTAACCTCTCCCCTGAGCTCTAAGTCATCCAGTACCAATTTGATGTATTCATTTTGATGCCAACAGGCATATTCAAGTCGTTTTCACAACGAAATTCTTGATTCCTGCAGCTTCATCCCCTGAAGCTTCTGAAGCTTCCTCATCTTCCTTCCCTCATTTTAGTGAATGTCTCCGGCAATCTTCCATTGCTCCAGTCAAAATCTCAGGAGTCAACCTCCCTTTATCACTGTCCCTCATTTTCAATATGAACAAATCTTGTTGGCTCTGATGCCAAAATAGATCACAAATTCAACCACTTTCCACCATCTGCACTGTTGTCGCTGTAATCTCAGCCTGCATCTCTTCTCACCTGGATTACAGCCTTCCAAGTGTCTCCCTATGTCTATTCTTGTACTCCTGTAATCCATTATCTACTCAGAAGCCAGAATGTACTTTTTATAATGTAGATTTTCATATCACCTCTCTATTTAAAACATTCCTATAGTTTCTCACTACACTTAAAATGAGGTCCAAACTCCTTACAATCACTGCAGGTCCTTGGTTGAGCAGTCCCTGCCTGCCTGTCTGGTACCCTCTTGTACCTCTGCACTCAGTGTGCTCCAGCCATGCTGGCCTTCTGTTTGTTTCTCAAACATGACAAGCTTACTGCTGATCTTTATGATAGCAGATCCTTCTCATCAATTGGTCTTCTGCCAAAAAACCACATTCTCAGAGAAGCTTCTCTGACCACCTATCTGAATGAGCCCTCCCCAGCCCTTTGGCCAGATAGTACTCTCCCATTAACTAATTTGAGTTTCTCAACAGCAACCACCATTCTCTGAAATTATGTTTACTTATATCTTGCTGTCCTCATTCCAACTTCCAAATATAAGCTCCACAGGAGCAGGACCTTTTCAATCTGATCCTCCTTGCTTAGCAAAGTGGCATAGAGTTGCAGTGCAATTCAACTATTTGTTGACTGAGTAAATGAATATGTGGATGAAGCCACCTCACAGGGGTCTCATTCATCTCAAGAGTCAGAATCTGTTTGCCCGGACTGTGTAGCCTGGTTTGGTGGATAAGACACACTGAAAGCTGTCAGTTTTTGACTGGATGAGTGTTTCATTAATGTAGACTCCATTTCAAGGCCAACATCCATTTCAAGTTTTAAAGACCTGAGTCCATTGCCTTTAGTACAAGTTGGAGACTACTTGCAGCATCATAAGTTGTATCAGTAAATTGATCAGAATTTAGATATTTCACCCTGCTGTGATTTCCATAACAGTGGGTAGCTTATTCCTATGAACAACTTAAAAACAAACATAAAAGGACTCAGGAAAACCATCTGTCAGAGAAGCACATAAACTTCCAAGCAATGGTTTAAAACATCTATTGGTTGCCCAATGGATGATTTGTAATTACAGATTACACATTTGGTAAATAGGTCTTTGTGGCCCGTTGAACTCGTTTCACTGGGTTAACAGATAATTAGGGTCTGTTGTGTAGATGTGCCATAATTGTGCCTTTGGAACAGTTAAAGTTTGTGGAATGGATCCTAAGCTCTGCTATTTCTTTGTTGCATTCCTCCAGCTCCTAGTAGAGCTCATGAGAATGGCTACCAGAGGCTCATCCTGGCATTTAGGAGGCAGCTGTTTTGCATTCAAGGTAGATCCCAGCAGCAGCAACCTGGGTGGCAGTAAGGGCAGGAGAGGGAGTTGGTTCTACAATCCTGGAGGCTGTCCTAGCTGTCCCCGCCAGCCAGCCTTGGGCATAGTGTAAATTACTGCTGCTTTCTCACCATGTGTAGACCACCAACCTGAGCTGTGTCAGCCTCAGCACTTTCTTCTCTGGGTAAGTCACATGTTTTCCAGATTTCAATTCCAAGTATCTGTTCCAAGGCTGGTGCTGAGTCAACACTACCTCTTTTCTCTTCTTTTCTTTATGACTCTTACTTTGAGAAGTAGTTTCAAATACTCATCAAGTTCTATTCATCTTTCAGACTCAAAAGAAACATCCTGGTTGAGAGGCTGGGTTCTGGAGCCTGATAGTTCCGGGTTTGAATTCAGGCTCTGGAATTTACTAGCTGTGTGACCTTGGGAAAGTTGCTTAACCTTTCTGTAAACCAAGAGGAATCGTAGAATAGTAGTAGTTGCCACCTTTTAGTAGATACTTGCTAAGTGCCAGGCACCATGCTAGGTATTTACATACATCTCTCTCTTTTAAAAAAAAATAAGAATTGATTTTAAAAAAAAACTATTATCTATCTCCATATTGAAGGTGAAAAAATTGCCTTGGGAGTTAAATAACTTGTTCAAGGCGTGAAATCTTCTAAGTGGTAGAGACAGAGTTTAAACTGAGGCCTACCTCATGTGCTTAACCATTATGCTCTCCTCTGTCCTGATGGCATCTATTTCATAGAGTTATTCTGAGAATTTGATAACATAATGTTTGTAAAACACTTTAGCACAGAGCTAAGTAAATATTCAATAAATGTGAGCTGGTATGACTGGTCTTCTTTCCTTGTGAAGCTTTCCTTTGCTCCACCCTGGCCAAATTAGTTGCCCCTTTCTCTGGTTTCTATCATATTTATATATTTTGTCTCCTATAATATCTGAACTGTAATTATTTGTTTACCTGTCTGTCTGTCCTACTGCCAAGTAAAATATTAGGTGCAATGTAAGAGCTCCAAGAATATGTTTTGAATAATAGTAGTGAGAGGTGAACTTGATAATTCACAGATATATAAAGACCTAGAGTCCCAAGAGAGTACAGCCTGTTCAGGACCTGCTGCAAGAACAGCATGCCTAGAGAATAAGAGGTGGGTCAAGTTGGCCAAGGCGGGTGGTGAGATGCAGGAAGAATTATACAAGATGATGCTGGTGAGGTAGGCAGGCCTCATAGACCATGTCACAATGTGAACTTTTCCTCTACAACTATGGGTAATGATAGAAGAGATTTAAGCTGAGTTTGTATGATTAGATTTATTTCAGAAAGGTCACTCTGGGTGAAGTATGAATGAATTGGAGGTGAGGTGGAGCAGGCATCAGTCCAGAAGCAGAAAGTCTGCTTAGGAGTCTCTTGCAGTGGCCCAAGCAGGAGACAATGGGGTCTGGGTCAGGGAATGGTCATGGAGTGGAATTTCACATGGGTGAAGAAGAAATGGTAAATTCCCAGTGTCTGACAGACCCTGGGGCTTTTATTCAAGCTTGGAAAAATCCAGTCTACCCCTCAATACCAGATAAGAATCCCAAATGGCTGTTGTTTTTGGAATACCACTTATAATGTAAATTATTTTCTCATTTGTTTCAGAGACTAACCCATGAAAAAACACAGGGCCATAGATCTAGTCTTCTTTGAAGTGCCCCGTTCACTTCAACATTCTGGTGGGGATTAGAAAACTTCTAGAAGTTTCCAAGAATGCTGATACTCACGCCACCAATTTGCCCACTGGTGAGGAGAACAAAGCCAAAGGAAACTATATATCTTAGACCTTGGTCTCCAGAGGTGACCTCTGTCCACTCTGACCCTTTCTCTATCAGGTGACCTCTCTTTTCTGACCTTTCCTTTAACATAGTTATAGGTATTACTGCTTTTTCAAATCCAGATCAATAAGAAGGAAGAGGAAAATTCTAGGCTGCATCAGACGTAGCCTTTCCTTCCGTACATCTACAACAGTTAAGAAAGTGATGTCTACTTGGAGGATAGATGACAGTCAGCCATGCGTGTTAGGTCCCTGCAGAGCTTTTCCATTTTTTGTTCCTTTAAATCATCCCAAGTCACTAAGATACTCAAAGGCATAGGCTCTGTTGATGCACATGACTTTGCATTTCCTTTCTTTATCTTGGTGCTTTGAGTGAGAAATCAGTTAGAAAAGAGGATAAAAAGCCAGATAGATGGCTGTGTTTATGAAGCACAAATACACAATAGAAGCAATACCAGCTCAGTCAAGGGACTGATGCACCCCTCAGGGGATGAGCCCTATTTCACTCCTTGCTGAGCCTCTGAGTGCCCTGGGCTTGAAGCCCAGTGAAAAGCTTTGTGAAAATTGCCCACATGCTGTCCAAAGCCTGCTCCTTCTGCAAGTTTAGCTTAGTAAACTGGAGGAAATGCCCTTTGCTACAGTGGGGTGATGCTGAATTTAAAGTTTGATATTCTACAAGGTTTAACAATTTATGAAGCATTTTATATGTATTAGCATACATCTTCTCCATGTAGATCTTGTGATATAGGTATTGTGAGCCCCATTTAACAAATGAAAAGACTGAGTCTCAGAGAAGAAGTTGAATATGCATTTCCAAAGATCGCATAGCAATTAGGTGATCGATAAGGAATCAAACTTAGAGTCACTCAACTTATTAAATATTTCATTGGCATCTAATATAGTCAGGCGATGTCTCAGGCATTGGGAATACAATGCTAAATGAAGAGAGATGGAATTTTCCTTCATGGATCTTACAGTCCAGTTGAAGAGACACTCATTAGACAAAGTACTCAAAACAACAGAAAATTGTAAATATGGATAAGAGCTATCAAGGAAAAATAGGGTGCCAGAAGATACAGCAAGTGTGTATTAGATACAGGGTGTGTGTTTGTGAACGCGTGTATGTATGTGTTTGAAAATCATTTGAGAGCTAAGAAATAGGAGGAAGGAATAGGGAAGAAGAGCGGGAGTAAGAGGTTTCAGCAGGAGGTGACAGCACGTATGAAGCAAGAAGAACTTGGCGTGTTTGATGAGCTGGAAAAGGCTGAGTGAGTGTGGCTGGAGTAGAGTGGGTTAGGAAGAGCATGGCGTAAGATCAGATCAGGTTATTTGTAAGCTAGATTAGAGCATTTGGCCACGGGTTTTACTCTAAGGGGATAAACCTAGAAGCAGGGATATCAATGAGGAAGAGATTGCAATAATCCAGGAGGAAGATGACAACTTCATGTCTCCAAATTTTGGAATTTTTGGTATGGTACATGCCATAGCTGTGATTTTAGAGAACTGGCTGACAGCTGAGAAAGGTGGTCCTTTACCATACTTTAAAAATCACCCTTAAGTTTTCTTTACTTCCAAGGTATTGAGAGACGGTGGAGCCCAGGACACATTCAAGAATTAGCAAAGATTTCAGCCACACAGTTCTAGAATTAAGAAGACCATCTCTTCATGATCAAACAGGCTGCACCACATACCATGCAGATGACATTTGGAGAGGAAATTGACCATCGGAACTCTTAATAACTGGTCCTCCCCAATAAGAGATGCTCCATCACTCTTACTAGCTATGTGACAATGGACATGTTACTTAACCTCAAGTGACACCATTTGTGAAAAAAGGATAGAAGCAGCACTTTTCTCATAGAATCATACTGGAATGGGATTAGATTTAGAACTGCATTCATGGGAAGATTAAATGAGATAATACATGCAAAGCACTTAACACGATGCCTAACAGAATAAGCATCCTGCTTTCAATAAATAATAGCCGTCATAATTATTAATAATGATACTTTTACAGTATAATTGTAATAAGATTAGATACCAACATCACTTCTGTGGAATAATTAATTTCTGTCCCCAGGCAAAGTATTGACATATATAGCTTAATTTATGAAATATTATATATCCTATGACTCCAAATTATTTAAAAATGCTTTGAAATGCTTGGATGAAAGAAATTATAGAAACATGGCATATATTATTTCAAAGAGAAATTGCATCCTACAGAGCTAGACGCTCCCTAATGACTATAGGCCATCTTAAGAATAGCCTATTTTATTATCAAACTGAACAGTTGGCAGTATTGAACACAATTGCAGATTCTGCTTTAGAAAAACCAACGTTAATTGGATTTCTGAATGCCATTTGAACTACAGAGAGAGACAATTCTTCTAGCTCCGAAAGCCACTTACTTTCAGCGGAGCATGCAACGTGGAGTTTTAGCTCTCCAAATGACTTCAGGTAAACCCAGAACTAGAGCACTATCTTCTCAGTGGAGGAAGCATGTATCAAATATCAAATGCACAGGGCTGCCATTTATCTCTCTCTGATTCTGCCAAAACAAATGTCCTTTGAAAAAGGCAACTGATGAGAGTGTATTGTAAGGGAGATTCCTGAGATCATCTCCCTTTCTAAACCTCTGCGGTCTGAGATGAATCCGAAGATGGCTCGGAAGTTCCTAGTTACCTAAACCAAACTTCAACACTCTTTCTCCCCGTGTGCCCTTTTGACCACGTGCCTCAGTTTCCGGAGGTTTATATCCATAGACTTATAGATCAGTCACAAGTAATCAAAAAGGAATTTAACCTCTAATTTGTGTGTCTTAAAAAGAAGTTATGAGGATCTAATTTACAAACTGGCAACACTTTCCATATATCCTTTTCTCTCTCCCCAACTCTCCTGGACCCCATGTTTCTCCTGCTCCACAGCTCCCATTTCCTAACCCCTCCACACCCCCGCCACAGAACGCTCCTCCATCTCATTTAGCGTTTTGTCTCTCACCCAGTATTTAGATTAACTTGTTCTTTCTCCCTGCCTTCTTTTCTGTAACCTCTCAATCTGTGATATTTCCTTCTTTGCCCACTGTGCAGTTTCCAGTTCTGGGTTATGGGTGTCAAGGGGTCTAACTGACAGAGGCTAAGTCTCCATAGGGAATAGTGTTCATTGTTTTTTTGGGGGTGGTACTGGATGCTGTTCTGTTGCCCAGGCTGGAATGCAGTGGTTCGATCATGGCTAACTGCAGCCTCAACGTCCTGGACTCAAGCTATCCTCTTACCTTGGCCTCCCAAGTAGCTAGGCCTACAGGCACATGCCGCCATGCCCAGCTAAATTTGTGTGTGTGTGTGTATTTTTTGTAGAGACAGGGTTTTACTGTGTTACCCAGGCTGGTCTTGAATTCCTGGACTCAAGTTATCCATTCAACTCAGTCTCCCAAAGTGTTGGGATTACCAGCATGAGCCACTGCACACAGCCAAAATGTTTATTCTTAATAAGGGCTTGATATTTGCTTCTGTGAACGGCTCTATACAGTGCTGGATTATAGTGTGCGTGGGGGTGGGGCTTGGATCATCGGGTTCCTTGTTGATTGCATTCAGTCCCGGTTTGGACGCAATCCCCGAGTTCTCCTTGGAAAGAATTGGAGTGGGACAGGGAGGGTGAATCTGGCTGTGCTGATACTGATGCAAGCTTGGAAATACGAAAAATAATATCTGCCATCAGCTGAGGTGAAGAGAAAGGAAAAAATGGAGGGAGGAGAGATTAGTAAGGGAGAAAAGGGATGAAGGTAGAGGGGCTCAGTAGGCAGGGCACGAAGGAGAGCAGAGAAGACATAAGATGCAGAAAGAGGTGAGGAACCTGTCAAAAAGTCAACAATCCAGCTCCACTGCTCTGGCAGTAGTCACTGGATTCACAGTCCAGGGAATTGATTACAGGGGCATGAGCAGTATGCCAGGAGCCTGTTTCTGGATGGAGATTTGGACCCTGATCAAAAATGTTTCTTGGCTGTGAATAGTTGAACTAGCCTGCTAGGAATATGGCTCCAGATAATGAGCAGGTGGGATACACTCCTCTGTTTTCCACATCCATTTTATTATGCTTTAAGACATGCCATGGCCATGGCCCAGCTTCGGAGACATCCTGGCCTGGCTTCGGAGACATCTCAGACCAGAATATATGCCTCTGTGGTGAGCTAATAGAGATTAAGCTGAGGTTTTCTTAGATGTTGCCTCTCATTCCAAAGTAGGTCAAGACTTCATGATTGACATTCTTGGATGGACTATCTGCCTTTTTTGTGTGTGTGTTTTTGGAAAGTTGGAAGATGCCTTGGAGAGCACACAGAAGCACTTTTTCCATTACAAACAAGAAAAGAAGGGACAGAGTGACAACTTAAAAAAAAATCGACATCTGAAGTTGGATCTATAGTTTCCTATCTCCAGAAGAGGCAGAAATGAACCCTACTGTGCCTAAAGTTTGGCTAGTAGAACACAACTAATGGCAAATAACAGAATACAGAGCACTTCAATTTCCATTGTCCTTTTCCATCCTCAGAACAATACTGTGACAAAAACAGGTGGGGCTGATCTATTTCACAGAAGAAGAACTGAATTCAGGCTGTCTAAAATCCACAGACAATGCAGAGAGGGACTTCCTGGTTCAGACACGCTACTCCAGAGGAAATGCTTGTGCCACTCTAAAAGGCAGCCTCCCCCTTACTTACGTAAATGGCTTTACTTAGTTTTGATCTCCGTGGTGCTGCTAAAGTTGAACAGGACAAAGTGGAGCCATGTTGACTCACGGATGCTCAGCTTCAGTATCGATGACAGAGGTCTTCACGGTATCCACCATCTGTAGAACCACTCAAAACACAAATTGCACAAATTGTCATTTCCAAATATAGTCATTTCCAAATTTAGAGTCATTTCCAAATATAGAGAGATGGGTTAAGAGGCCAAGAGGAATGGTGAGAAAGAAGAAAATTACGCTATCTTTTTTTCTTGCCATGTTTTCTTCCTCCTGTTTCCTTTCATTGCTGTTTCCTCTAGGGTAGACCTTTGCTGGTCATGTTAGTGGGAGCATTGAGAGGAAGACGGTGTGGTGTGGCAGTACCCACACATCGCCTGGCTGCTGGCTGGTAGCTAGCCACATAGGACCGGGCAAATAGCTTCCTTCTTCCACTTAAGTGGGACTCCTAGGGATAAGTCTTTAGTAGCGCCTGCCTACCTAAATGTCCCAGACACTATAAACAACATAAACAACGTGAAACTTCAAGAGGATTCTGGTCTAGCTCTCCCCCCTTTTTTTTTTAGAGAGAGAATCTCCTCACTCCGTTGCTCAAGCTGAAGTGCAGTAGTGCAATCTCAATCACCGCAATTTCTGCCTCCTGGGTTCAAGCAATTCTCCTGCTTCAACCTCCCAAGTAGCTGGGATTACAGGTGCCTGCCACCACACCCAGCTAATTTTTGTATCTTTAGTAGAAATGGGGTTTCACCACGTTGGCCAGGCTGGTCTTGAACTCCTGACCTCATGTGATCCTCTCACCTCAGCCTGCCAAAGTGCTGGGATTACAGGCGTGAGTCACCACGCCGGGCCTTTTCTACCTCTCTTCTGATAACGTTTTATGTACACATGACAGGATCAAAGCGTTGATCATGTGAAAATGGTCCCAGAATCTCCCTTAGCACCACCCTCCACAGAGGATGCCATCTTTAGCTGCTCAATTTCTTTCCTCTGCCCTGTTGACCACCTTAGGGGACCAGTGAGAGCCTCTACCTTATCTTGAATTATTCCCAAACTTCACAACCTACTCACCTGCCCATTTAAATACTTTTTCCCACTGATTTCCTGATTGGCTTGCTTCTGGCAAACTTTCTACTTTCTCCTCCAAATTAGCATTTTTTTTTGTTTTCTTTAACTTATTAGTTCACAATTCACTTTATTTAAATGGACAAGAGTAAATGAGGAAAACGGATAGATTTTTTTTTCTACCCACAGCCAAGTACAGTTTCAAGACAGCTCGGTGCTGGTACTGGGGAAGTGCCCGAGAGAACGGAAAGAGCCTCATCCAGTAAAACCGGGCTGTTGTTTTTGGATCACATGCTGTGAATTGATTTATTGTTTGAAGTGATGAAAAAGGTGTTCGGAGACTTGGAGGAGAGTTTCGCTCTGCGGTGATGCCCCCGCAGTCAGGAACAGTCTTCTGAGCCATTCAGAGCTAGGAAATGTGGGGTTATTTTGGTTGCTGTCAGCAGGAATTGGCTACAGTCTGTATGTTAAATAAATACAAACTGCCTATTTAATTATTTAACAATGAGAACAAACGTCTCACTGTTGGCAAGAGGGAAACAGTCAACACTCAAACTCTGTAGAATCCCGTCTCGTTCCCATGATGTGATTTGACCCTGTTTGCACCCACAGGCTTGGCTGCAACCCTCCAGGGCATCTTATCGCTGTTTTTTTTGGAGTTGGAACGGGCTGGAATTGGACTGCAAATGTCCGTCAGCGAGGAAATGCTGGAGAAACAAGAGCAAGTTAACCTCCTAATGGGTTTCAAGGCAACCGCTGTGTTGAAACTTCACTCGGGTTCCACTGGCTCTTCTTTTCCTGCCTCTGCCAAATAGTTGATGCCCTCGCCTGTTGGAAATGCATGACTTTGAACAACCAGGGGCAAGGAGTCTCTCTTTTACTTAAGAACTACTACAGCAAGAGTTCAAACTCTTTGTTTTTGAGAAAATAGCTCCTAATGCTGTGTTGATTTTACTGTTTGCTTCAGAAAAAGGCCCTTAAGGCTGATTGATATGAGCATGTAAAGACGGGCCGAGCTTACTAGAATTCATATGACCCGATGTGTTAAACACCAGGAAACTATTTGATGCTAGACTATAGCAGCAATCCCTTGTATTTAGTGTGTTTGTGTGTGCACACATGCCTGTGTAAATATAAACAAAAGCTTGCTTTTGTGATCCAGTACAAGTTTTGCCATATCATATACACATTTTAAATTTTTGGAACCTAGAAGACAATTGATAAGTATTTAACATGAAGAAAACATGTATTTATGGTCAACATTAATAGAATAGATGGTACTAATCTATAAGAGTGAAAAATAAAGACGGTAGAGGAAAGAAGATAGAGAAGAAAAGAGGGAAAAGAGAAGACAGGTAAAAGAAAACAACAAAATAAGGACTACTCCGAGAGCCACTGCTGAGTTTTGCGTTCTTGCTGTCATCTTTCTGCAACCTTAAACGGCAGAAAGCAATTGGGAAAACTACCCTGCACTTAGATTTCAGCTTCCATAGGAGGTTACATTCTCGGGGTCTATTAAATCGATTGGACTTTGACCTCAGCTTCTACAAAGTCCTTACCTTTTGATTGGGGATGAGAGGTCTGATTTAACTTTGCGGAATTTGTGTTTTTTGGAGGACCTCCTGCCTCATCCATACATGGAAAAACTCCCAATGTCGGCATTTTTAATTTCCAGATTCTCAGCAGACACAATGCACAGTCTGTAGAAAACACCCGCTCATCAGGACTGCTCAGCTCACAGGCTCCTTCGCAGGAGAGCATCCGATGCCCCAGGCGAGGCAGACCTTCTTATCTCTTGTGACGCCTTAGATTTTTCTTTTGTAGCACTTACTCCAGACTCTAATCATACATTTATGTTGTGATTGTCTACACAATGTTTTCTTTCTAACTAGGGTCCGAGTTCCATGAGAGCTGGGGCAATGTCTGCATCTCTTATCCTTGTTGATATACTGCACTGTGCCTAGTACCTAGTAATTGCTCAATAAATATTAGTTAAATGAATAATTACAATAGTATGTATATATGCATGTATATAGTATTATAATATTACATATAAATATGTATAATAGTCTATATATATACATGGTATATTAATAGCACATGATGTAATAATGTATGTCTATACACACACACATATCCAGTATTTACTCAGTTTCTCTGAGGCTTATTTACTCAGCTGTGAAGTGAAAGTGAATGTAAGGCTCTTTGCAAACCCCAAAGTGCTAGACGAATAAAGAAGATAGAAATAGTTTTTCATATTAAATGCTATGAAGCCAAGAGCTGTGGCTCACAACTGCAATCCCAGCACTTTAGGAAGCTGAGGTGGAAGGATCGCTTTAGCCCAAGAGTTTGACACCAGCCAGGGCAACATAGGGAGACACTATCTCTACAAAAAATTTTTTAGAAATTAGCCAGGCATGTGGTGCTTGCCTATGGTCTCAGCTCCTCCAGAGGCTGAGGCAGGGGGTTCACTTAAGCCTGGGAGGTGGAGGCTGCAGTGAGCCGTGATAGCGCCACCACACTGCAGCCTGGGTGACAGAGTGAGACTTTGTCTTCACCAAACAAACAAACAAACAAACAAACAGAAAACACTATGGTAGAGACCCCAACAAATGCCTTCCATGCTTATAAAATACATTTAAGTATCTCTCAGTCAAGTTTTCACTTTTCTCAAGTCAGTCCCTCATTCTAAATTTAGAATCATTTCCAAATATAGTGCATTTCCTGTCCCATTCCTTCCCTGAAAGACAGCCATGTCCAACTAGAAGTGGGCCTGACGCCTCTTATTAACCCAGTTGCATTTCTGTTTTGCTCTTGGCTGTGGTGTGTGAGCTGATGGGGCCCACGTGACTGTGTTCACGTCCAAGCTTCATAGAATGAATTTTTCAAGCATGATTTGCAAGTCACGCTATCACAAGCCTCCTGAGTCCAGCTGTGCCGCAGCTGCCGCCTCCCCTGCATCCGCTCATCTTGCACTTGGATCAAAAGCACGAGCACATTTGCCTGAACTGATTTGGTCTCGGCCCAGCTGTTTGGTCCCCATTGTCATCAGGGTGTTTACAGACCTGCTGTTCTTGTTTTATGATCACGCTTGGGTCTGCAAAGCATTTTAACACATGGCCATGGACGAAGCTGGCAGTTTGGCTAGCTTTTCTCGGTCACCGAGACGTCTCTAAGGCATTTGCTTCAAACCTTCCTATCTATGTGTATACTTGCACATTTCAACACAAGCAACAAGAAAAGGGACCTGGGCTATCAATCCTGTTAAAGATGGACCATGAGTGTCCTTCTGGTCTACTAATTTTATCACTCGATTAGTTTTGAACTGGACAAGAGAGCACTTTCAGTCTGAGACAAGGCCAGATTAAGGGAAGAAGTCCATTCTTCTTACTCTAATTTGATAAGTTGAGAAAATATAGTTTACCTTCTCAGCAAGTTGTCTTGACTGCTCCTAAAGCGTGCTGATACCTGTCACATGACAACAGGTACTTTGTTGTCAAGAATTGTGCTGGAAGAGCAGCTGGCAGTGAGTGTGGTGGTGTGGAAAGGTCTCTAGTGGGGCCAATTTAGGTTCTAGGTCTGGCTGACCCCTAACTATGAAAAGAACATGAGCGAGTCATTCATTCTCTTCGGGATTCAATGTCCTTCCATTAATAACAGACACCACTTATTATCATATTAAAACTTGTACTTAAAATCTGTTTAGAAAAATTAGAAAAATCTGTTTTCCAGGCTCTCCCCAAAGATCCTAATTCAGTGGGCTGAGATGGGGCCTGAAAGTCCCTATACTTTGACGTATCACAGTGCATGGTCAGCAATTCACACTATCTCACCTGCAACTACAGTGAGCCATCTGACCTAGGATATTTTATACTTTTAATCAAATGCTCTTCCGTAGTAACAACATGGCTCTGATTTCCCAGTAGCTCAAGCATGAGGTGAAAGATAGTTCTACAGTGCAAAGCATCCCAGGCTCATCTTTGTGGGCTGAGGCCACAGAGCTGCACTGTCTACTACAGTGGCCATGACCACACGTGGCAATTGAGTACTTGAAATAT
Organism: Sapajus apella; assembly: GCF_009761245.1. NCBI lineage: Eukaryota > Metazoa > Chordata > Mammalia > Primates > Cebidae > Sapajus > Sapajus apella. Next base: position 40,905,106 of record NW_022436945.1, read on the forward strand.
AGCAGTCTGGAACTGGAATGTGTTGTTATTATAAAATAGACACCAGATTCCAAAGGTTTAGTATGAAAAAAGACTGTGAAAATACTTAATAATTTTAATATTTATTACATGCTGAAATGATATTTTTAAAGATATGATGGGTTAAATAATACACAGTACTGAAGTTAATGTGACTTGTTTTTTAACAATTTTATTGAGCTATAATTAATGTATTAAAACTACATACACTTAATGCATATAATTTGAAGAGTTCGGACATACGCATACACCCATAAAACTATCACCACAATCAAGATAATAGACATCTCAATCACCTTTAAAAGTTTCTCTGTGTCCTCCCTCCACTGTTTTATCTTCTTTCTTTGTTTCGTGTTGTTTGTTTTTGGCAAGAGTGCTTAACATGAGATCTACCCTCTTAACAAAATTTTAAGGGCATAATACAGTACCATTGACTATGGTGCTATGCTATACAGCAGATCGCTACAACTTATGTCTCTTGTATAATCAAAACTTGATATGAACTGAACAAGTCCCAACCTACTTCCCTCAACTCAGCTCCTGGTAGCCACTTCTATTTTCTGCTTGCATGAGTGTGACTATTTTAGATCCTCGTAGAAGTGGAATCATGCAGTATTTGTCTTCTGTAACTGGCTCATTTCACTTAGCATAATGTCCTCCAGGTTCATCCGTGTTGTTGTTGCAAGTGGCAGGATTTTCTTCTTTTTAAAGGCTGAATAATATTCCATTGTATGTATATACCATATTTTTTAATCCATTCATCTGCCAGTGAACATTTTGGTTGCTTCCATATCTTGGCTATTGCTAATACTACGGCAATAGACATGAGAGTACAGATATGTCTACAAGATTCTAATTTTAATTCTTTTGGGATATACCCAGTAGTGGAATTGCCGGAACATATGGTAGTTCTATTTTTAGATTTTTGAGGAAGCTTTATACTGTTTTCTGTATTGGCTGCACTGTTTTACATTCCCACTAACAGTATATAAAGATTCTGATTTCTCCATAGTCTCGCCAACATTTGTTACCTTTTTTCTCTTCTTTCTTTCTTTCTTTCTTTTTTCTCTCTCTTTCTTTTTCTTTCTCTCTCTTTCTTTTTCTCTCTCTCTCTCTTTCTTTCCTTTCTCTTTCTTTCTTTCTCTCTCTCTCTTTCTTTCTTCTTTCTTTCTTTCTGAGACAAGGTGTTGCTCTGTCACCCAGGTTAGAGTGTAGCAGTGTGATCATAGTTCACTGCAGCCTCAAACTCCTGAACTCAAGTGATCCTCCCACCTCAGCCTTCCAAGTAGCTGAGGTTATATGGGCACACCATCATGTCCAGCTAACTTTTAAATTCTTTGTAGAGATGGGTTCTTACTGTTTTGCTCAGGCTGCTCTTGAGCCCCTGGCCTCAAGTGATCCTCCTGCCTCGGCCTCCCACAGAACTGGGATTACATGTGTGAGCCGCTACTCCCAGCCTTGTTTTATTTTTGACAATAGCCATATGAATGGGTGTGAGGTGATATCTCACTGTGGCTTTGATTCAAATTTCCCTAATGATTAGTGATGTCGAGCATCTTTTCGTACAACTGTTGGCCATTTGTATGTCTTCTTTGAAGAATTTCTATTCAAGTCCTTTGCTTGTTTTTAAATCAGGTTATTTGTTTTTTTGCTACTGAGTCAGAGGAGCTTCTTGTTTAGTTTAGATGTTAATCCCTTATCAAGATACAGTTTGAAAATACTTTCTCCCATTCTGTAGATTGATTTTTCACTCTGTTGTTTCCTTTGTTGTACAGAAGCTTTTTAGTTTCACGTAGTCACACTGTAAATTTTGCTTTTGTTGTTTGTACTTTGGTATCATATCCAAGAAATTATCAGCAAGCCCAATACTAAAGCTTTTCCTCTCTCTAGGAGTTTTATGATTTCAGGTCTTACATTTGCGTCTTTAATCAATATTTGAATTAATTTCTGTGTATACAGTAAGATAAGGATTCAACTCCATTTTTTTTGCATGTGGATATCCGGTTTTCCCAACATTTGTTGAAGATATTGTCCTTTCCCTCTTATATATTCTTGACACCCTTGTCAAAGATCAATTGACTATATACCTGTGAGTTTATTTCTGAGCTTTCTATTCTGTTCCATTGGTGTGTATGCCTGTCTTTATGCTAGTACCATGATGTTTTAATAACTATAGTTTTGTAATATATTTTGAATTCAGAAAAAGCATTTATTTCTTTTTACTTTTTTTTCTTTAGTGTGGCTACTAGAAAACTGAAAATTACATATATGTGGCTTGCATTATGTTTCTATTGGATAGTACTGCTATGGAGCACAAGTCAATTTTTTTAGAGAGAGTGACACACTCCTAAGGATAGACCACCCTGTTACCATATCATAGTAGCCTTACAAAGTGACCCAGAATAACCCTGCTGGTCCTGATCAAACCCTAGTTTCCAGTTTCCATTTTGACTGACAAAATTTAGAAGTGGAAGCTTGAAAATGGATTGGACAGACAGTAGGAATGCACTGTTTGCTAAGTTCATGAGTGTTGCTCCTTAACTCTTATACCCTGCTTGGTTCCAGCTGTTACTTAGAAGTAGAAACGCTTTATTCGTTCCCATATAGACCAGACTTCCCTATCTTCCATCCTCCCAGCACACTCTTATTCTCCACTTCGCCCCTTGCAACCCAACATCAGACTATCTTCTTGATGCTTTGAAAACTATTAAATTAGAAAAAAAATAATAATACCCATTATAGGTAAAGATTTGGGGAAACTGGGACACTTGTATACTATTGGCAGTACCAAAACTTATAATTTCTTTGGAAAGCAATATCACGTCATCTTTTAAGATACATAAAAATATTCTTACCCTTTGATTTTGTAAAGGGTAAGAACTTGTCTGAAGGAAACGTTCAATAGAAGCAAGATAAATGGATAAAAATATTCAATGTAGCATTATCTATACTACAAAATTAGAAGCCATTTAAGTACCTAATCATTAAGGAACAGTTAAAAAAAATTACACTGCAACAATTCAATACAATTTTATATATTCATTCAAATTTATAATTGTGAAGAATATGTAACAACATAGAAAAACATTTACCAGATAATGTTAGATTTTATAAAGTAGAACACATAAATTGTATGTAGATTATGATTGCACTGTAACAATTATGCATGCATTAGGAAAAGGGCTTAGAAGAAATGCACAAAAATGAAATCTCTGTGTTAGGATTATTAAATAATAAAGCATTTTAGCCAGGAGACAATGGCCTCTTATGGGACCCAGAGAGGGGCCCCACCGTGTCCATGAAACAAGTGAAAACGTATCATATTTTGTGCGGCTGTGCATATGTTAATTTTTTTGAGAAGTAGAGCACAGCTTTCATCAGATTCTCAGAGGAGTTCGATGACCATCTCCCTCCCAACTTAAGAAACAGTGCTTAATGGTGGCACTATTCTGTTATTGTTTCAATAATGAAAAGAAAGTGACTTGTCTCCTCTTTGGCATATACTCAAAGGAGAATTCACCGGTGGGCTTGAAGAAGGATGAGAGCCCTTAGGAAAGAATGAGTCTGGCCCTGGTAGCTTGTGGGAGAAACAGTAACCCCTTAGGGGCCCCCACACCTTCCCATTTATATCTCTGCTCTCATACTCACTCAGCTCCTTCTGTCTCAAGGGCCAAATGATGGTCAAAACGCCCTTCCTTTTACCCTCTTCTCTCCTTCCCCTCGTTCTCTATTCCTTTCTAATGTTCCATATCAGACCAACTTTCCCCATCTTCCAGGCCTTTCTTGTCCTCTAACCTGAGACACACATCTGTGCTGAAGGACCTGCCATACTAATGGATGACCCTACCGGGACACTTGCCTTTCAACAGGCCCATTGGGCAAACAATACCTTAACCCCATAGCAGGCTGTGCAGATAGGTGTTCAGAAACCAGAACGGGGCCAGAGCCAGAATCTGTGTGGGAGCAACCACTGCGTGGCACCCCATATCAGGGCTGCCCACTTCACGCTACATAGACAACCCCTGGAAAAATTCTTTTCATTTGAGAAACATCGGTTGGTGAGTCCTGACATTTTTCTCCCCTCGGGGCCAGTTACAGAAAACTCCAGTCAGGGTTGTTTTAAGGGACCTCCACAGAACAAAAATCTGGTCAAGGGTTTGGTTTCGGGCAATCTTTAGGTGTTTCTCTCTTGTTCGTCTACCTTACTAGTGTGTGGATCCATTCACCCTCACCCCACCCCTCCTTCCTGAGGCCCCAGCTCATCCTCTACTTGGCTTGGAAATTGACAGTCTTTCTTCATGGGAAGATTTCTTTCTTCTGAGATTCTTGCTTCCAACACTATGCAGTCTCCAGGGCTTCCTTGAGCTGCAGGCTCGGCCTCATTCATTGGAGTAAGACTTCTTTAATGTTTTCTATTTAGATCCTTTGCCTGGAAAAGATTAGCTGTACTATAATGGACACCTATAAATGAGCTGAATAAAAAGAGAAAGAAATGAACATTTTTTAAAAAGTAGCCCACCAGCTTCCCCCCCTAAGACTCGCTGCCAACTTTATCCCCTGTTCACTTATTAATGTCTCTCTTCCCGCATTTTTTTTCCCCTGACATTTTGGTGAAATCCTTTTTTTTTCTACTCTAGTCTAACATTTATTCCTTCAACTTCTCTGTCAGACTTCTTTTTCCCTGGAAACCTTTAAGTTAACCAGATATGATGATCATTAATGTTTTTTCATGGAGATAAGCCCCTGTCTTTCTCATCACAAATTCAATGGAGGCCCAACTTCCAGGCGGAATAGCCCTCCAAATACACCCAGACTGTTGTCTCTTGCCTATCGCCAGGGAACTCCTAGGGGTGGCAAGGTGATGTTACACTTTACTTCGGGATTCATTTCCACACATCATTTGGTGAGACTGAAACATTCTTCTTCATATTGAGGGAATGTGTTCTCTTTCTGGGTCCATGAGGGGGCGTAGTTTTAAGGGAAAATTTTCCCAGCGCCATGCCCCCTTCCCATCTCTCTCCATCTGGGAGACTTAAAGGTTTATGTTTGAATTTCACAGGCGCAGGAAGAAACTAAGGGTCAATCACCCCAGCGGAAGTTTAAAGGAACTCCTTTCATTGGCCAGAGAAACTTGGGAAGGTGGGAATGTCTCCCAGGATAAATTCCCCTGCTCCTTCACCCACGCTGGATTTCCAGCTCTCTGGAATCTCCTCCCACGTGGTGGGAGCTCCCGTTCCCCTCTCGGATATCTCCTCTGGAATCCCCTTCCACACTTTTCATGGAAGTCTTCTCCTTTTCCTTCTCTTTTCTCTACCTAAATAAAATCACCTTTCTGCAACACTTTTCGGGTCCAATATTTACGTTTATGAGCATACAGCACACCTGCAGTGGTCCCATCGCTCATTCTTTAAGAGACTGGAGGCCAAGAGCCCACAGCATTCTCTCTGGGGAGCTGTACCTCACCAGCACCCAAGACAAAACCCGGTTACAGAATCTGGCTTAAGAAATTGCAATCTAAGTTGATGTCTTTCATCAGATAGTGTGCATTTGAGGGAGTTTGTCTCTATCACCTTGAGTTTCCTGGATTTTGTAAAGATCAGTCATTCCTATTTGTTAAGTAGAGAGAGTTTAGGATGTATGAGAAACTGGGGTCAGGTCAAACTGAGCTGTGTGTCCCTTGAAGAAGAAACCAAATCTCAGTTTTCCCACCAGAAAAAAAAAAAAACAATAATAAGCATTCCTGTTTCAATGATCTCTGCACATATATTTCACATGGCATAGAAACCAATTACTGTTACCAAATATCTCCTTTGTTTTCTGTGCTCTATAATTGAGTCTTGGCTACTTAGCTGGATTCTTACCTTCCCAGAATAATGATTGTTTCCTAGTCTCCCTGGTAGCTAGGTGTGACCATGAGGCTAAGTTCTGCTCAAAGGAATGCAAGTAGAGGAGGTATATGTAATTTCCTGGAAGTTTCTTTAAAATAAAGGCTTGTACTTCTCTATTCTTTTGTTCTTCATCCTGGATTCAATTGGGACACAATGTTGGGAGCTCTTGCAGCCATTTTGAACAAATGAGGATGAAATCCACAAATGACAACAAAGTAGAAGAGCTCAAGTCCCTAGCATTATAGAGTACCATAACTGCCCTACGTTGCCTCCAGCTGTTGGCAGGAAAGAGAGAAAGACCTCTTATCTTATTTAAGTATTATATTCTTTTTCTGTTGACTGCAGCCAAATATAACTTAAACAGGATCCACACACAATAAGTACTTACTACATGCGAGTTGTCACTTAAGCCGTCACCTACACGGTTTGGAGAACCACTTCCCCCACCACCTTCCAACCCTCCCACAATATGGCAGAACTTTCAGATGCATCTTCTCTAATTCTAACATATGCTGAGTATCAACTATGTCCCAGGCAAAGTAACAAATGGCTTACATGGAATGTCTCATTTAAACTTCACCACAACTCTATGAGGTAGGTGCTATTTTTTTAATCCTTATTTTACAGATGAATCTATTTGTTTGTTAGGGCTGCCATAACAGATACTACAGGTTGAGTGGCTTAAACAACAGACATTTATTTTCTCATTTTTCTGGTGGCTTAAAGTTCAAGATCAAGGTATTGACAGGTTCGATTTCTTCTGAGGCCTCTCTCCTCGACTTGTAGATGGGCCCTCACACTCCTTCTTCATGTGGTCGTTCTTCTATCCCTGCATATCCCTAGTGTTGCTTTTTGTGTTCAAATTCCTCTTCCTTATGAGGACACCAGTCACACTGGATTAAGGCCCACCCTCATGGTCTTGTTTTGTTTCCGTTTTTGAGATTGTCTCTATTTATTGTTGGTGAAGGCCTCACAGCCTCATTTTCACAGAATCACCTCTTTAAAGTCCCTATATCCAAATACAGTCACTTTCTGAGGACTGGGTTGGGACTTCCACATATGAATTTTGAAGAAACACGATTCAGTCCAGAACAATGAAGAGACTGAATCAAAGAGAAATTAAATAATCCAGTAACTTTGCCCAAACCATAGTTAGGAGGTGGTAGAGATGGATTTCAAACCCAGGAACTCTGGCCCTTGGACCCACGCAATCAAAAGCTGCAGTAGACCACCTTTCATTCCTTGTTACCATCTATACCATATTTAGCTTGACTATAAGCCTTGGTTCTCAGAACTCTTTGTATGTTTAATGGTCTAAGTTATGTTTACTCTATAAGCACAGATTTGAGCTTTGGGGATATTTTTATGTAATTACCCTTATCTTTTTTCTTAATTCCTACTTGTCACATGCTCACTCTACTGGAGACCTTTGTCCTGTGTCACCACAAGGGTCCTGGTAGCTTTGTTTTTCCAGCTCCAGGGGAAATGCACACACTTGAACACTGAACCCTGTCGCTTCTGGCATCCTTCATGCAATGTCACAGGAAGAGATCTCACCATGTCTGCAGATGTCAAACAGAAGCTACAGGATTCCTCTCCACTGTCTGACCTGCATCTTCATGTGGGGTGACTCTGGAAGATTGCAGTGTTCCCAAACCCCAAGCCTCAAATCTTGTTTTCAACTCCAGGGTCATTCATGGGAGACAGAGAGTGTCCCTGTGTCCCCAGCACCCTGGACCCTGGGTGCTGCCCGATGCTGGTGCTCACTTTCCTGCTCTCTTCTTGTTCCCTACCAGCCCCTTGGCTGCTAGCGCTCCACTCCCTGTGTCCATCACGGGGATCGTTGCCCTGGCACTTCCCGGAGTACAAGTCTCCTTGGAATCCCTGTCACTTCCATCACCACAGCTTTCTCCTCTAATACTTTCTGTTTGTCCTAGAAATGTAGAACATAGCTCTTTTCTTCGGAGTTTAAAAACCAGACAGAGCTCTCTATGCAGCTCGACCACAAATACAGAATTAAATAAAAATAGTGCTTTACATATATTAGCTCACTCTACTTCTGCCTGAATTGCCTTCTTCTGGACTTCTGCTGCCAACCCCTTCCTGCAGATATCTTTTAAAGCCTAAAGTCAGATCATGTCCCTCTCCCACTTTAAACTCTCCAGCGGCTTCCCCTGCACAGGGAACTTTGTTCACCACGGATCACAAGGCAAAGAGACTTTGCTTTTCACCCTCACCTCTGGCCATTCTCTCCCTCTCTCTTTGCTCTGTGGCTACCCTGGTTTCTAGCTGATGTTTTAAACTTTATTTTGTTTTGTTTATGATTGGACCAAGGTCATTCTTACCTTGGGGCTTTTACCGTTGCCTCTGTCTAGAAGGCTCTGACACTAGATCTTTGCCTGGCTATCGCCATCCCATCATTCAGGGGTTGACTCAATGCTATCTGCTCAGAGAGTCCTACTTCAAATAGCCTCCTCCAGTTCCATGTCCCCCATGCTTCATTACTCCTCACTCCTTACTTTCTTCTTAGCGTTTGCATTGCTGTCTAAAGCTATTCATATATTTATTTGTTTGCTTATTTGTTTTCTGTCTCCCTTAAGCAGGATGTAATTTCCACGAGAGGAGAGACTTTGTCTACTTGTTCACCACTCTTACCTCAATTCTTAGAACAATGTTTGACACATAGTTAGGACCTGACCTATATTTGCTGAATAAAGAAATGAAAGGATGGGTGCATGCCTGCATGGTTTCTTCCAGATTGAGCCCAGGCATCACCTCCTCCAGAAAGCTGTTTCTGACTTCTCCAAGCCCATAATGCACCATGCTCACATACCAACCACAGAGGTGACCAGCTCACACAAAATTTTCTGTGTGTCCATCTGTCTTTCCATCAGCCCCCAAGCCCCTCAAGGGCAAGAATCATACCTTTACATATGTTAAGTCAAAGAATCTTCACAACAACACTAAGTTACTTCTCACTTCTACAGATGAGGAAACTGTGATACAGAGAGAGTAAGAAATATGTCTGAGACCACACAGCAGGTTCATGCCCAAGTCAGGACTAAAACCTATGTAGTCTGTTTTCAGAGCTCAGCTCTCAACCATTACAACTGGTCTCCACTGGTCACAAGTCAAGCTTTCTTTTTTCCCAGGGAGGCTACAGACGTAGACCCATGAACACTTGTGCATATACCCCAAGGACTGGCCTGGTTGCATGAGTCTAACATGAACCCATGCACCCAGTTTGTCAAAAGAGCTATATACAAGGTTCATTTCCCATGTACCCTTACTTTATATCCCACAATTTCAAAGCAAGGCATGCTCACAAGGTCCCAGAACCATGCTGGGCACTTTCATGCATATTATCTCATTTATCCTTACAATAACATTCTGAAGTAGGTACTATTATCTCAATTTTACAGGTAAGAAAACTGAAGCTCAGAGGGGTTAAGCAACTTGCTCTAGGTCACACAACTAATAAGGAGTGAAGCCAAGATTTGGACACCACCCTTTCTATTTAGTGAAGTGTGCCTGGGTGATAGACCAGGGACCCAGCTTACCACACCATGCTGCCTTACGACTCTGAGTGCTGCAGGAATTCTGAACAGGAGTTGTCAAAAAAGAATAACAGGAAGGTCCAGAGTTAAAGAGAAACTGGCATTTATATTTGATTTAAAGTTTATATTATGGTATTAGTACAAGGATTTCAAAAACATGTGAATTCCAAAATAAACTTGAGCCTACCTCTGGAGGCTCACCTACCACGTCACCTCTTGCTTGCCAAAACACATCCAATGAGGAAACTCAACCTGAAACATCTCTATAAAGTATTTGGGCACGAAGTCAATTCCATAAAATCTGCACTTACTAAAAACTTTTCTCTGAAAATGTACTAAGAATGTATGGCTAGAACTTGCAGACAATGTCATCATTGTTATGGAGATTTATAACCAAAATATTCCATTTTGTAGAGGTTTGGTTTTTGCCCAGTGATGACATTTTTTGGACAATTTTTAAGAGAGGCAGATGTTCATCTATTTGCTGAATTTCCCTAGCTTACCAAGCCAACAATGATTTAGACCCAAATTGCTTTTGATCTTCCCAAGTACCTTATTTTTATTATTAAGGGACTCACAGTACAAAAGATCTGTCATTCGAGCAGGAACACCCATATGTCAGATGTAGTCAGTCTGATTAGTGTTGCTAATCCCCTACTAGTAGTTAAAAGAGGTGACGTGTAGAAGTCACAGTGTGGGACTTAAGGAATTCTGAAGGGCCTCTCTTTGAGAAAGCCCAATACACAAGAATTCTAACCTCAAAGCAGGTGAATTGGGGGTGACTTCCTGCTGGGTTCCAATGGTGGTATAAAAAATACAAAGAACTTGCATTTCTTTGTGGATTCTAACCCTGATTCTGCCTCATATCAGCTGTGAGACCTTGGACAAGCCACTTAGCCACTTTAAACCTCAGTCACATCCTCTGGGCACATTTAATATTTATATTTTAAACTGTTATGGGGTAACAAACTTCAAAGTACCAAATATGGTGTCTGGCACAAAATAGCTATTGAAAATATTTTTCAATCTTTTAATCTGAAAGACTAAATCTTTCAGAGTTAATTCTGAATTTACATTTTGAATAATTTTTCATCTAAAAGGGCAAAATCTTAATTTACATGCATTTCTCTAAGAACATATCTGTTCATCAAAGTAAAAAGGGAAATCCTGAAAGTCTATAACAGATGCCAGGAATATATGAAATCCCATTCTCAATTTCCAGGCAGTTGCCTGCTTAACGACTTGGTGTTATTTGGCCATGTTTGATACCCCTTTCTAAAGACTTCAGGGCCTGCGGGGTTTGCTCACTACGAGGTGAGCAAACAACCCCCTCACTCCATATCACCAAGCAGAAAATGTAAATAGTCCATTGTCCTTGCTTGGTTCAGTTCAGTTTAGCTCAATGATCTATGGGCAAGACAATGCCTGAGGTGGAAGATACAAACATGAAAGAGATAAGATTCTTACCCTTGAGGGGCTCAGGGGCTGGTGGGAAGACAGATGGACACACAGAAAATTTTGTGTGAGCTGGTCACCTCTGTGATTGGTATATGAGCATGGGCTCGGAGAAGTCAGAAACAGCTTTCTGGAGGAGGTGATGCCTGGGCTCAATCTGGAAGAAACCATGCAGGCATGCACCCATCCTTTCATTTCTTTATTCAGCAAATATAGGTCAAGTCCTAACTATGTGTCAAACATTGTTCTAAGAATTGAGGTAAGAGTGGTGAACAAGTAGACAAAGTCTCTCCTCTCGTGGAAATTACATCCTGCTTAAGGGAGACAGAAAACAAATAAGCAAACAAATAAATATATGAATAGCTTTAGACAGCAATGCAAACGCTAAGAAGAAAGTAAGGAGTGAGGAGTAATGAAGGATGGGGGACATGGAACTGGAGGAGGCTATTTGAAGTAGGACTCTCTGAGCAGATAGCATTGAGTCAACCCCTGAATGATGGGATGGAGATAGCCAGGCGAAGATCTAGTGTCAGAGCCTTCTAGACAGAGGCAACGGTAAAAGCCCCAAGGTAAGAACTACCTTGGTCCAATCATAAACAAAACAAAATAAAGTTTAAAACATCAGCTAGAAACCAGGGTAGCCACAGAGCAAAGAGAGAGGGAGAGAATGGCCAGAGGTGAGGGTGAAAAGCAAAGTCTCTTTGCCTTGTGATCCGTGGTGAACAAAGTTCCCTGTGCAGGGGAAGCCACCGGAGAGTTCAAAGTGGGAGAGGGGCATGATCTGACTTTAGGCTTTAAAAGATGTCTGCAGCAAGGGGTTGGCAGCAGAAGTCCAGAAGAAGGCAATTCAGGCAGAGGTACAGTGTGTCCTTTCCACGTGGGTACCTCCTTTGGTCAGGGTTGCCTTCCTGCCACCTCTGATGTCTCTCCTTCTCATCACAGCTTGACCATGAGGGCATGGTCTGTGTACACAACCAGGGACCTAAGAGATGCCACTTTTGGGCAGTGCTCTGTGGCTAATCCCCCCTACTTCTAGTAATGTTGACCCAATTGCTAGTCACCTCATGTAACACCAGTGAGGGCTCATATCCATTTGGTACTTATACATTCTTTTTGCAGCATTTCATTATGGTTATTTGATTTTACACTGGAAGATAAAAACGTCAGGCAACTTTTAAATCACCATATGACAGATAAAGATGTTGATGCACAGAGAGGTGAATCAGTATCCTCAAGGTCACACAGCTAGTTGATAACAGGATTACAATCCTAGTCACCTGATTCACAGCCTGTATCTGTGAGCATCTACAGTGGTTCGCAATGGAAATGCTGTTGATATTTGGTAGAGTGCCCGGGGGCAGTGAGCCTTTCTTCATTGTGTTAGACTGTTCTAGACATTGTAGAACATTTTGGATCCTTGGTCCTTGCCAGTAGCATCCAAGCAAGAAGATTTGTAGCAATAAGTAAGGCCCCCATACATTTCCATATAACCCCCAGGGAAGGCTGGTACTGCTGTAGTGGAAAACAGTGGAGTCCAATCCTCTCTTGCTATAGATAAAAGATTGAGTCACCAGCAGCAGCAGAGATTTAGCAGGTACTTTCATATTTTTAACAAATAGTTTCTGATTGCCTAGTAATAAGTGTTCTGTGTTATATGCTGTGTATTCATTGTTGAAGAAGGACATAGTGCTGTCCTCAAGGAGTTTACAGCATGGAGAGGTTGAGGGTGAAGTGCAGGATGCTAATGAATGATTACAAGACAATCGGTGGTCAGTGTCCTGCTAGGTTCGTACAGGTAGCATAAGGACATAAACAAGGGAAGCAGGCTCAATTTGGAGGCACAGAGAAGGAGGAATCTTCCAATAACCCCAGCTTTCCAGAACTGGGTTGTGGTGGAATCTAATAAGCTTGCATTAATGAAGATGTTTAAATAAGATCTGGATCATCAGATGGCTGGGAAAATGTTTAAAAGCACCTACGGAAGGTCAGACTAGCTGATGATTAGTGTCCTTTCCAGCTCTGCAGCCTGGACTTTCTGTTGTATCCAAGAAGACCATAAACAGAACATAATTGCATTTGATCTCTATAATGTTATGTGGCAATGGGGTCATCCCATGTTAAATTGGGTGTTAGGGCCTGAATGTTTGTGTCCCTCCAAAGTCATATGTTGAAACCTAATCACCAATGTGATAGAATTAGCAGGTAGGGTCTTTGAGGGGCTTTTCCCTTACCAGTGGGATGAGTGCCCTCATATAAGAAGCCCCAGAGAGAAGCCTTATTTCTTCCACCATGCGAAAACACAGCTAGATGTCATCTATGAACCAGAAAGAGGGTCCTCACTGACACCTTGATCTTGGACTTGCCAGTCTCCAGAATGGTAAGAAATAAGTTTCTATGGTTTATAAGCCACCTGTTTATGGTATTTTGTTATGGCAGTCCCAGTAGACTAAGGCACTGGGTTATAAAGAGAATAAAATACTAAAAATAATCGGCTTTCCCTCAAAGTGCTTTCTACAAAGTATTGACCAAAAAGACCCACTAAACCTGACCTTTATTCCATCTGTCCATTCATACAGGGCATTCTGTTAGGAGGCGACTGAGCAAACCCCAGCTCTGCGTAATGAGGGTGGGCTTTGGGGAGGACAGGGCAGGGCAGGAAGGGTCCTCTATGGAGGAGTCCCTAATTGGGCACTAAGAATATTTTTCTTCCTAGGTAGCCAGAAGAGCTGAGGAGAGCCCCTTAGCTCCAATTTAGGCTGCTTTCTGCTGATCCAGGGAGCCTGGCAGTTCAAACGTCAGCTAGGGAGAGTTCACTGACACCTCTGTGACAGGGGAGAGAGTCTCAAGGGACAAGGGTGCACAAGAACCACAAACCTCGTTCTGCCTTCCAGGAGGTGAAGTGTCAGCTTTCAGCAAACGTTCCCTCTGCACAAGGACAGAAAATGCCATCTAGAGAGCTGCTCTAACAGGGTTAAAAATCATGTCTGTGTCACTTGTGTCAAAAGGACATGGCTTAGGAAAAGGGCTCAACCACTAGACAGGAAGATGGTTGTGGATTGCTGATGGCTTAGATTTAATCTTCAAAGGATAAAGCCATCAGCGTTAGCTTTTCTTGTTGCTTCTGTATTTCAGATTGGAAAATTTTTACTCAAACTAGACAGATGTCAGCTATCTATGGGATAACTGAAAGAGAAAAATAATGGCTATTAGATTTTTTTTCTCAATTCTCTCTTCTCTGCCCATCATTCATGTTCTAATTTACCACCTAAACGCTTCCTCTAATTTCAAATGTTCGCTCCAGTTTGACTTTAATAAATCCTTCCATGAGGGCTCAACTTTATCTTTCCATCAGCTTGGTTTTGATGGAGGGAAGCATTGAGATAAATGAGTTATGCTCTTTAAGAATCTAGATTAATTCACTTTCTGTGTTCAGCACTTAGTTTAGGATTCCAAAGACATCTCACTGGTTATCGGACTCTCCACTGACCTCTGGCTCAGAACCATCAATACATTTAGGAAAAATTCTTGTTCTTGGGAGCTCCCAAATTTTCAGGAGTGTATATTTTAAGCTCTATTTTCCTCCTTTCTCATCCTCACTTCCTGTTTTGGACGGCTTGGGTTTTCTGTTTTAATCTTAAGTAAGTTTCCTCCTTCTTTCTTTTTTTGTTTTCCCCAATTTCACTCAAACCCCACCCTCTTTTGATTCAAGAATTTCTCTTCAGCAGGATGCTCTCCTTAGGATATAGCTTAAGATTCCAGGGCTCTCCACATATTGAAGTGAAAAGTTATTCTAGAACCTTTTCCCTAAATAATATTAAATAATTATTTAACTAACCTTTGTTAGAAATACATGGTCCCTTATAGAAAATGTACCATGCAACCCAAAAGGTAAAAATTATCTATGATCCTCCCACCCCAAAATAAACACTTGACATGTTGGTGTATTTACTTTCAAATATGTAGATGTATATATTCTAAGCAAAACACTTTTTTTTCCTTACTTAAAAAATCATAAAAAGGACACTCCAATTTCTCAGAAATGAAGAGGTATGATGAGTCACTCCGTAGAGATCTGGGCCAGAGGCAGCTGGCAGAATTCATTCCAGATCCTCAACAAACGGAGCT
Organism: Sapajus apella; assembly: GCF_009761245.1. Taxonomy (NCBI): domain Eukaryota; kingdom Metazoa; phylum Chordata; class Mammalia; order Primates; family Cebidae; genus Sapajus; species Sapajus apella. The sequence continues at coordinate 40,920,149 of NW_022436945.1, forward strand.
TGTGATTGTCATTCAGTATTCACAGAGAGTTTCGCTTGATTTTTCTCACCCCCAGCTGTGCATCAGGATCACCTGGGATGTTGTTAAAAAATACAGATGTCTGATTCCCACCTGCAGAAGTTTTGTTTCAATTAGTCTAGGGTGAAGCCATAGCACCAACACTTTCGTCTTTCAATACCCCTACGTAATTCCAAAGTGCAGTTGGAGTGGACAATGGGTACCAAGAGTCTGCAGCGGGCTCTTGCGCCATGGTGAACCAAACCTGAAGATGCCAGAGAAGTTGGAGACTTAGGATCTTATGATTTACCTCTCTGCTTGATGTGGAAAGGTATTGTGGTGGTGAGGCAGGCATGAAAACTTAGCTTTCTAAAGGCCAATTGGCTGGAAGTCTCCGAATTGTCTTACGTTGTCATCTCATTCCTCCTCACCCTTGTAGGGTCCAAGGGAAAGCATCTTCTTCACCTATGGAAGGTTTGCAGAACAATCAACTCACAAAAGGCAGTTTAATTGGAGAAAGAGCATACCAGTTTAGAATGAATAAATACAGAATGAAGATCCAAAGATAAAGGAGAAACTGTTCATTTTTATGCTTAGGTTCAACAAAGTATGGACAGCTATGTAGAAATATAATTGGATGCAAAGAATATGATCTTATGCTTGTAGACTGACTGGGAAAGCCCAGCGAGGCCTGTCAGTCTGGCTTCCTCTTGGCTTCTGTGTGGCATTCCTTCCTTTTGGGTATGAAGGGGTATAAAACAGGGCCTTCCCTTGAATGGGGGTCCCGTGAGCTAGAGTCAAACAAGATAGGTCTTGTCATTTCTCTGTGGCCAGTTTTTACACAGAAGGGCAGAGGGAAAGTTAGAGGAAGACTTTTATATTTTATGGCTGGCTTTGGGGACAAGGAGTTCTGGTTTCTATAACCTACCCGAGGGAAGAGAGAGCCTAGTTTCCACGGCTAGCCTTGGGGGAGAATGGGACTGAGAGGCAAGAGGGCTGAAGAAGGTCAGGAAAAAATTTTTGCTTCTGAGGCCTTCATTTTGGGGTATTGTTTTCTGAGCCCCAACACCCTCTTTATTTTCCAGCATATGCTAGGTATGTGAACTGAACTCCCTTCATGACCCCCTGTCCCCTCTTAACAGGTCCTGCTTCTTCCTTTACTTGAGTTCCCTTCACTCCCATGGGCAATGACTGGAGAATTGCAGATTGTTGGCTAATGCTTACAGTCTCTTTTAAGTCATAATCCTGAGAAACTACTGGCTATATAGTTATAAAGAAACGTATAAATAAGAGGATAGGGTTGGGTACGGTGGCTCACGCCTGTAATCCCAGCACTTTGGGAGGCTGAGGCAGGCAGATCACAATGTCAGGAGTTCAAGACCAGCCTGGCCAACATGTTTAAACCTCATCTCTACTAAAAAATACAAAAATTATTCAGGCATGGTGGGATGCGTCTATAATCCCAGCTACTCGGGTGGCTGAGGCAGGATAATTGCTTGAACTCAGGAGGTTGCAGTCAGCTGAGATTGTGCCATCGCATTCTAGCCTGGGCGACAGAGCAAGACTCCGTCTAAAAATAATAATAATAAAATAATAATAATAGTAATAAAATAAGGGGATAGAGGTAGTAAAATCTTGATTTATCAGAAGCTTCAATTTTCAGAAAAATATTAGCTCTATTCAATTTTTAGAAGGGAGCAGTAATCATAGGAAAATAATTTGAGGGTCAAAGAGTTCATTGAAAACAAAACCAAGCAGATTGGTTTGTCAACAGATTCCTGGGGTTTCTTAACCTAGGATCCATGGATAGATTATAGGGAGTTTATGAACCCTGGAAATTGAAGGCAAAATGATATGTGTGTGTGTGTGTGTGTACACATGTGCCTCAACATATGCATGTGCGCATGTGTCCATGTGATTTTCTGTGAAAAGGTTGAGGACTGTTTCCAAAGGGGTCCTAATTCAAACAGTTTAAGCATCACTATTTGAAGCTGTATTTTGCTGTACAGCTTTTGTACTCCAGCATTACTTTTTTTTTTTATTTTTTTTTTTTTTGAGACGGAGTTTCACTCTTGTTACCCAGGCTGGAGTGCAATGGCGCGATCTCGGCTCACCGCAACCTCCGCCTCCTGGATTCAGGCAATTCTCCTGCCTCAGCCTCCTGAGTAGCTGGGATTACAGGCACGTGCCACCATGCCCAGCTAATTTTTTGTATTTTGAGTAGAGATGGGGTTTCACCATGTTGACCAGGATGGTCTTGATCTCTTGACCTCGTGATCCACCCGCCTCGGCCTCCCAAAGTGCCGGGATTACAGGCGTGAGCCACCGCACCCGGCCCACCAGCATTACTTCTTATCCTTCCGTCTTCCTTGCCTCTCACATCAATCTGGTTTGTGTCTTGTTTCCATCCACTCTCCAAATCCACTTCCCAAGACCAGGTCCTTTCCACCTTTCACTTCAAAATTGCGGATGTCTCTAGAAACAAGCAAATGAAAACATATTCCATGCTCATGAATGGGTAGAATCAATACTGTGCAAATGGCCACACTGCTAAAAGCAATCTACAAATTCAATTCAATTCCCATCAAAATACCACCATCATTCTTCACAGAATTAGAAAAAAAAATTCTAAAATTTATAAGAAACCAAAAAAGACCCCACATAGCTAAAGCAAGACTAAGAAAAAAGAACAAATCTGAAGGCATCACACTGCCTGATTTCAAACTGTACTATAAGGCCATAGTCACCAAAACAGCATGGTACTGGTATAAAAATAGGAACATAGACCAATGGAACAGAATAGAGAACCCAGAAATAAACCCAAATACACACAGCCAACTGGTCTTCAACAAAGAAAACAAAAACATAAAGTGGGAAAAGGACACCCTATTCAACAAATGGTGCTGGGATACTTGGCAAGCCACATTTAGGAGAATAAAACTGGATCCTCATCTCTCCCCTTATATGAAAATCAACTCAAGATAGATGAAATAGTTAAATCCAAGACCTCAAACTATAAAAACTCTAGAATGTAACATCAGAAAAACCCTTCTAGACATTGGCTTAGGCAACCATCTCATGACTAAGAACCCAAAAGCAAATGCAACAAAAACAAAGACAAATAGGTGGAACTAAATTAAACTAAAAAGCTTTTGCACAGGAAAAGGAACAATTAGCAAAGTAAACAGACAACCCACAGAGTGGGAGAAAAGCTTCGTAATCTATACATCTGACAAAGGACTAATACCCAGAATCTACAAGGAACTCAAACACATTAGCAAGAAAAAAACAAATAATTCCATAAAAAGTGGGCTAAGACATGAATAGACAATTCTCAAAAGAAGATATACAAATGGCCAACAAACATATAAAAAAATGCTCAGCATCACTAATGATCAGGGATATGCCAATCAAAACCACAGTGTGATACCACCTTACTCCCACAGAAATGGCCATAATCAAAAGGTAAAAAAATAATAGGTGTTGGTGTGGATGCGATGAACAGGGAACACTATTACACTGCTGGTGGGAATGTAAACTAGTAAAACCACTATGGAAATGATGTGGAGATTCCTTAAAGAACTAAAAGTAGAACTACCATATGATTCAGCAATTCCACTACTGAGTATCTACCCAGAGAGAAAGAAGTCATTGTATAAAAAAAATATCTGCACACACATTTATAGCAGCACAATTTGCAGTTGCAAAAACATGGAACCAGCCCAAATGCCCATCAGTCAATAAGTGAGTAAAGAAACTGTGGTATATGTATTATGTACGACGGAATACTACTCAACCATAAGAAGGGATGAATTAATGGCATTTGCAACAACCTGGACAGACTGAAGACTATTATCCTAAGTGAAGCAGCTCAGGAATGGAAAACCAAGCATCGTATGTTCTCACTTATAAGTATGAGCTATGAGGATGCAAAGGCATAAGAATGATACAACAGACTTTGGGGACTCAGGGAAAGGTAGGAAAGGGGTAAGAGATAAAAGGCTATAAATTGGGTTCAGTGTATACTTCTTGGGTGGTGAGTGCACCGAAATCTCACAAATCACCACTAAAGAACTTACTCATGTAACCATCACCTGTTTCCCCAAAACCTATGATTGGACAAAAATAGAAAAAAAGAAAAGAAAGAAAAGAAAGGAAGGAAGGAAGGAAGGAAGGAAGGAAGGAAGGAAGGGAGGGAGGGAGGGAGGGAGGAAGGAGGGAGGGAACGAAGGGAGGAGAGGGAGCGATGGAGGGAGGGAAGGAAGGAAGGAAGGAAAAGAAAGAAAGAAAAAGAAAGAAGGAAAGAAAGGAAGGAGGTATACTTGTAAAAATCATTTCTGCACGTTTCCATTTTCCTTGAGGACAATGCACACATATGATTTATCTCTGTATCCTCTACAGGTGCTAGTATAACATTTTGGAATATAATTAGTGCTCTACAAATGTTTGTTTAATATTACCCTCTGTATTAGTCAGCTTGGGCTACCATAACAAAATACCAAGTAATGGATGGTTTATACAACAGAAATTTATGTTCTCACAATTCTGGAGCCTGGAAGTCCAAGATTAAGGTGCCAGAAAATCTGGTTTCTTGTGAGGTCTCACCTTCTGGCTTGTAGAAGGCCTCCTTTTCAGGGTGTCCTCACATGACCTCTTTTCCATGTGCACAGAGAGAGAACACACCCTCTGGTTTCGCTTCCTCTTCTTATAAGAGCACTGGGCCTGGTGTATTAGGGCCCCAACCTTATGACGTCGTTTAACCTGGATTACCTTTCTAAAAGCCCTATCTCTAAATACAGTTGCATTGAGGGTTAGGTCTTCAATATATGAATTTTAGGGGCACACAATTAAGTCCATAACATCCTCTTTGATCTTTATCTGTATCTACTTAAAGTACAGATAGACAATCTCTGATGTACTTGATAGGGATCCAGAGTCTTGATTGGTTTCTCAGTCAACAAACAAGAAGCTAGTTGTGTTTAATGTCCTTTATTTACCAAGAGAAGAGACACCACCTGGCACTTTAGCATGTTGTTTTCCAACCTCTAGTCATCTGCAAATCACCATCAGGATTTCTGCCATCTCATCATACCAAATGTATCACTGTTTACTTAGAATCGTTCTTTACATGGTTCATGCTTTTACTTAAGCATTTTAGAAAAAGTTATACATGAAATCATAGATTTGACTACATTTTCATAACATACATTAAAACAAATATATTACAATTAAGATTTTATTCATGATGTTTGCTACTCTACCCTACTGAGCCCCACCACTGTAGCTGGATAGTCCCATTTCCATCTCTGTTGATGTCAGGCTCAGCCATGTGACTAGCTCTGTCCAGTGATGTTTGCTACTCCTAAGAGGAAGATTTAAGTGGCATTTTCTGGACTTGCCACTACACTTTCCCCTGCCTCAAGACTGTGCTTTGGCCTACTACTGAAAAGAAGAAAATACGAAACCAAGCTGAAACCAACTGGCAAACTACATGTTTGGAAGTGGGAGATAAATGTTTGTTATTGTAAGCCACTGAGATTTTCTTACAGGTCATTTCTTACTGCAGCCTAACTTAACCTGTGCTGACTAATCACATGCTCATCCTGTATTACCTAAAGTCATCTTACATAATAACACTTTGAGAAACTTACCACCCTTTGAGAAACATTGCTAAGTGTCTTCTGAGGACTTGAATTGGGGAACAACTATAAAGTATTGATGAATTTTTCAAATGATTCATTGCTATCATTTTATTGAGAAATTATTTTACGGAATTTTTTAAACCTGTGACTGTTCCACATGCTTACAAATCGTGGCCTATGGTTTTGCTGTCCCATTGGGTCCCTGACCTTGTAGCATCCATAGCTCATGGTGGCAATTCTTTCACAGAAAGGGGCAAACTGTTGCACTCTAAAAATAGCTTTTAGTCTCAAGAGGTGGTGATGGAGACTTGGCACTCAGATGACTGAAAGGCACTGTTTGTCTCAAATGCTTCAGTTTCTCCCACAGATACTTCAAAGACTTCAAAGGAAGCTGGACTTTGGGAAGTGCCAGGCCTTTGAAGTTGGGCACAGAGCATGTGGGAATGCTTTTCAGGGCAAGACACGTGGGTGATTTTTAACATAAGAGTACTATGGATTAAAAAAAACACACACACAGAGTGTAAAAGCATTATTTATCTGTTTGCCCATTACCTAATCCATGTAATCTCCTAAAAATGCATGTTTTCTGCTATGATCGGGGAATGGCAATGAAGTGATTGATGAATATTCAGGTTTGTAAGGAGTTGCCACACCTGCTATGTAAGAACAACAAAATTTGGCCGGGTGTGGTGGCTCATGCCTGTAATCACACCTTGGATGCCTCCACTTGGGAGGCCAAGGCGGGCAGATCATGAGGTCAGGAGTTTGAGACCAGCCTGGCCAACATGGTGAAACCCTGTTTCTATTAAAGATACAAAAACTTAGCTTGGCATGGTGGCATGTGCCTGTAATCCCAGCTACTCTGGAGGCTGAGGCAGGTGAATCACTTGAACGGGGGAGGTGGAGGTTGCAGTGAGACAAGATTGTGCCACTATACTCCAGCCTGGGCTATAGGGCAAGACTCCATCTCAAAAAAATAAAAATTTTTTTTAAACCACATTGTCATTAAAAGGATATATAATTAAAGGGCATAATAAAACCTTTTAAAATGTAATTTGAAATGCACTTCTTAAAGACACTCTGGGCCTCTTTAGAGAGCAGTAACCATCTTTTGACTTCTGTTTCCCTCCATTCTTCTCCATTCTGCTGCCCTAGGCAATTATTAACTCCTTTTTGCCTAATAAGAGGCCTTCCTTAGTTCTCTTTCTCTTTAACTTCTAGGCTACATTTAACAATTAACCTCCACCTTGAATTTCACTCTAATCCAGTATTCTCTGAAAGCTCACTTTCCCAACGCTTCTTTGAACTCCTAGAAAATATTTTTTTGTTCACTTTCGCTGCTCATTTTCTTCCTCTTATCTAAGTGAGGCTGCTTCTTCAAGATCCTTTGACCCCTGTTTTCCTCCCGTTACACTCTGCTTTGAGAAACTTACCCATCACTACAGTATCATTTTGACGCTGACATCTCCATCCCTGGCAAATATTTTGCTGCCAAGCTTTGTGATTTCTACCAAGTCAGAAGTCATATGTACTTGGATGTCCTACCATCACTTCAAACTCAACATGGACAAAACCACGCTGTCTTCTGACCAGTACCACTACCATTTTACTGCCCACCACATTCTCATTCTCCTAGGAATCATCATTTATTCCTCCTTTTTTAGGACCTTGATTCAATCTATCTTCAAGTGAGTTACTTTTTTCTTTATTCTTTGGGTCTTTTTATTTTCTTCTAATTGCTACTTTGAATATCCTTGTCCAGAACTACACAGCACCGGACACCAGCATCACGCCATGATATATGAAAGATGCTCAGTGAGGCAGATCCCTCTGGTTGCCTATTGAGTATCTAGTCTCCCCTCTTTCTTTATTAAAATAGCTCCAGTAATTTCGGCGAGGGAGTCTATAGCAACACACCCTAATAAAAATATCTTTCCTGTTATCCATGCGTCTACAGGTGGATAACTTAGTTCTGCCGATGAGCAACTCTACTAGATGAGAATTCTGAGAGAGCTATGATTTTCCCAATAGAAGGGAAAACCCAACTGTTACATGCCTTTGCCCCTCTCCTTTCCTTCTCTGCCCCCTACCATGGAATGTAGATGCAATATCTGTGGTTAAGGTGCCATAGTTTGAATCAGACCAGATCCTTTCTTGTGTGGAGACCATGGAAAACTTACTTATCCTCTTTAAGCCTCAGTTTCTTATCTGTAAAATGGGTACAGCAATATTACTAGGTTGCTAGGAAGATTAAAAGTATTAATATGTTTATGAAACATTGAAAACAGTGTATGCATTACCAATAAATGGTGGATGTGATTCTGGCTGTTTCCATTCTTTGAACTCCTGTTGTATTTAGAGTACCTGTAATTAGGATACATATTTTCACTGCCACATTTTGTCTTCTAGATTACCTGCTTCCTTGGAGGCAAGGAGAATAGAACTTCCTTGAAGCCATTGACCATCTTATCTGCTTTTTTATAGCCTTCAAATGGCCTCGTTCAGGTCTAAGTGTGTAGTGGCCTCTTTAAAACAATAATTTATTGACAGATTATCTGATAAATGCACGAAAATCAGGTCTCAGGACAAATTAAGTATTTGCAGAAGTTAAGCTACCAAGGGGAAATGCCATAAGAATTATGATTTTGCACTGAAAACTCATCTAACCATCTTCAGAGAAAAACCTGAATGTAACCAGTGAGCCTGCTGTGGATGGTTGCACCCTTCACCAGGCCTCATACTGAGTCCAAATTCAGCCTCTCTTCCCAGCCCCCGACATGCTCATTCAACTCCAAAGCGCTGGGGAGCAGTGCAGATTTCCCTGGGAAAAAACTTCCTAAAAGTCCCCTATAACATCTCAGTCTTTCTCCTCTTGTCTCTTCCTGGCTGTTCTCCTCTTCAGCTTTCTCCCCTCACAAAGACTTTGGAAAACCCCCATATGAAGACCAATTGTCTGCCATTGTTTGCAGCACTTAGGTTCCCCGTCCTGAGCTTGCACACCCTCCCCGCCACCCACCGCAAAGCCCAAAGTCCTGGTGGTAAGCAGGGATTGCATGGGACATCCTGGGGAGACAGCATACTTGCTAGGGTCTCCCTCCAGGGAGGGTGATTTGTAGTCTTATTGCAGCTTTAGCGGCTTCATTCCTTCACAGCAGGGCAGCTCTCCACTTCCTTAGCCCACCTCCAGCCCTGCTCTGCTCCTTCACTCCATTCTCTACTTCTCTCACTTCCACACTGTCGCCTTCAGTTTCTGTCTCCTCTCTTTATCCTAATCATCAACCTCTATCCTTTTGATTTCCAGAAGGCCTGGAGCTAGTGACCGAGGCAGGGGTGCACCATGTCTTCGACCAAGAGCAGCACAGAAGATGTGGAGTCTCTCTCAGCTGGAGGGTATGAGGATGCTTTTCTCCTCATCAAAGCTGGAGGCAGAAGGCAGCTTCCTGTCCATGACCCTCACGGCCTTGTCTTGGTCGTGGGAAGTTTTTACTTGCTCTCCAAATAGACCAGGGTTTTATGAATAGGCACACCCAGTTATGAATGGAGAGAAACTTTAAATGAGGGTATTCTAACACTTTTATTACTCAAGATCGGTAGGGACCACAAATATGGAGATTAAAGTGTCTGTCATGTCACTAGAATCCCTTGGGTATAGGCTCCTATGGCATGGCCTTATCTTTCTTTTATCAAAACATACTCACACAGAAGACATTTACCTGCCACACGCACCCTCAGGACTTGAAAATAGAGCACAATAAAAATAAGCTGACAGTGGGAGAAAGTGGTGTATTCATTTTCTCTGTCATTACCTTTGATTATGAAAAAGCCCTGAGCAGGTGTCAGGTTTTTCTGCAGCTCCCTTAGGAAGCTCCGGGCTCCAGGTATTTCCCACGTGAGTTCATGGAATGGGGGAAGACGTAGGCACTGAAGGCTGCTGACATCCTATTACGGCTAAGCAGCAAATCTGCCAGGAAATAAACATTCTAACGTAGATTTCTAGGATTTGTTCCAATTTTTTTCTGAAAAGAAAGCCATCTCTGACAATTTACAGATCATTTGGCTTCTCTGCATGATATGCTTTGATTCCCTTTTCTCCCCTTTCCTCTTCTTACTTGTACCTGCCACCACCAGCTATTGCCCTGGTTGTGTTTGTTAGTGTGTGTGTGTGAGTGTGCGTGTCTGGGCATATGTGTAACCTTGAACTTGTACACTGACACGCTTATGACTCTCTGGAATCGTTTTTTCTTTTCACTTACGGAGACTGCCCACCTCCCCCCCCTCCCTCCCCTCTTTCCTCTTCCTACCAACTGCTCTCTTGTGCTTCTGTTGCAATTGGGTCATGTTTTTTGACTCTACCAAGAGGAAACAAGGGGCCTTCAGTGGGAAAGCAAGAGGTTTCCAGTGCTCACCAAACACAGATGCTCAGGAAATAAGGGACTCATGTGGCTTACATATAGGGAACTTCACAGCTAAAATACCGTGTCCTGTGTGGGAGGCCCAGTTCACTTCTCGGCGTCTCCCAGTCTGCCTGCCTCCAAATGACCTCCGGAATAATTCAACTTCTTATCTAAGGTATAAGCCAGCTTCCTTGAACCGCCAACTGCTCAGTTGCACAACAAATCAGTTATATAAGAGAATCTTAAGAAAGAATAAAATCATGAGCACCCCATAACTGCCTCTCTCCAGTCTTCAGCCCTAGCCCCAAGGAAGAGGGCCCAGTGGGGGCAGTTGGTTGATTTGTAAACAGAAACTGCAGAGTGGACCATTGGCTTTGTCAAACGATATTCAAAAGCTGCCCGTTGTCTTTAATGTTTCCTTGGACTTCCCCCACCCCCACTCCACTTCATCACCCCAAATGCAGGACCTAATTATCCTGGATGGAAATAGAAGGCTCCTCATCATTTATTTATTTTTAGCACTTGCTCAAACTAATTGGTAGCCCTGCAACCCATGCATAATACAGTGATCTGGAAGAAACGGACAGCTACTTAATGACGAATACTATTGCATGAGGACAGAGAACGTGAGGTTTCATCTGCAGTAGGGTCTCATCTGCGATACATTTGGTCTTTAAGGGTTGTTACCAGAAAGCACTCAACCAAAGCTCACGGAGGCCAGCACAGCCCTCTCCCTGCTCCTCCTGGCCTTCCGTGGTGGGTTGGCTGGGTCTGAACCTTTGAGGGAATGAGGCCTGGTATTTCTGAGGGCCATATCCTAGAAAGGCCATGCCTGATCGTCGAATAAAGAAGGTCATGAAGAGTCTGGAAAGACTGGGAGTTCTAGAGGCAGACAAGCCTGGGGAAAATCTCAGCTTGAACATTCATCATTTATGTGACTTTGGATCAGTTTCAGACCCTCAGTTTCTTCATGTCTCAAAATGGGGAGCATAAGATCTGCCCTCCAGTGTGCTTTGGAGGATTAATGTGGAAATACCAATTATGCTGCATAATACAAGTTTAGATATCCAATAAAAACTTCTTTCACTCTATGAATTTACACACAAGATTTCTTAAATCTACAGCTGTATTTCTCACACCTATTTACTCTAGGGAGCTATGACCAAAACACCCCAAATTTGCACTTCCATTTTGTTTCTTATTGAGAATATAATATAATATAAACAGATATCAAGGTACCATGCATGATATCACCAAGAAGATTCTGGAATTCTCTGACTGATTCCACTTGACCATGTGCTCAAGCACTGTGAAATCAGGAGGCCTACTTTTGAATTCTAGACTAAATGTGTAACTTTGGGTAAATTATTTAATCTCTCTGGGCCCTAATTTTCTCTTCTCACTTTTAGGAATTTTGTGAATATTAAAAAGAACAAAAAGTATAAAGTATCTAATTAGGTGCTTGAAATAGAGTAGGTACTCTTAAAATATTACTTTCTTCTCTCCATTGATTATTCCTTCATACTAATTTTCTACTGTTTTTAACTGAAATATTCAGTCATGTAATAAATGTTTATTGAGCACCTACTATGTGGCAGAGTCTGTTCTAGATGTTAGGGACCTAATATTCTGGCTGAGAAAGGATAAGAAAAAAGATAAGCTGACAAACACAAATTTATATAGTTTTGTTTTAAAAACACATTTATATAGTTTTGTTTTAAAAAAGAGACCAGAGAAAGAGCTGAACTTGTAGACTGCACTAACCTGTTAGAGATTTCTTCACACAGGCTTGCCCATGTGAGTGTGCTATCTAGATCAGTCATAAATGCTACCTTGTGCTTACATTATTAACCCTTCTATGTAAGTGTCATGTAGCAGTAGCCCCTTGATTTTGTTTGAAAACAATCTAAATACCAGACCTGTAAATTATTTAATAAACCTCCTTCCATGAGGTTCATGTTACATGCTACTTTTTTCACTCAACTATATTTCATTTCATGGAGTAACATTTATATCAGTACATAGAGAGCATTTTCATCTGTTTATATAGCTGCATATAACTCCAAAATATGTGTATACACACACACACACACACACACACACACACACACCGTTGTTTAGCCATTCCATTATTGATGGGAATTTTCCGTTTGGGGGAAGGAAAATTAGAAAATTGATATTCTTGTTCCTATATTATTATGCTCAAATGATAGTTTGTGTAGGCTATATTCTTTTTATATTTTGAATTTTCAAAATTTCAATCATATGGGCCCAAAATAGTATCAACTGTCATGGTTTTCCTAGGTAATTTCTCTTTTTCAATTGCATTTATCTTTCTTATTTACCAATAGTTCATCAATTACGTTAGTTTTCCGGAGACTCTTGGACAAGGTTTTGTTGTGTGTGCCTTTCCCGCTTTCCCAGGTGTTTCCTCTGGGTGGGCTGCAGAGCACTGAATGAGTGCGGAATGCGGGGTGAAGCAGATGAGGGATATGAGCTTCTGGGCTGCTTCTTGCTAAGCAATATCAAGGACATGCTTCTTCATTTCTCCAGGTCTTACTTCTTTGTCTACAATCTGAGGATAATTCCATCCTCCCTTTATTCACTCATGCATGCTATTCTTTTGGCCATTCCCCAGGGACATCAATCTCCCAATTCCTAGAAGTATATACATAACTGCTTTTCAGAGTTGGTACAAAAGACTATGCCTCCTTAGCGTCCTCCCAGTAACCTCTGTTCCCTCACACAGCTGCCTTCTAAGGAGATTTACTCTTAATGCTTAAAAAATAGACTTTATTTTTTAGAGCAGTTTTAGATTAAAGGTGTTTAAGTTGCATAGGACAGTGGATCTCAAACATTTTTATCTCAACATCCTTTTACACTCAAATATTACTTAGGACCACAAAGAGCTGCTGTTTATGAGAAATAAATCTCTTGATATTTACCGTATAAGAAAATAAAAATAAGAAAAATTCTAAGTATTTATTAATTTGTTAAAAACAATAACAAGCCCATTACATGCTACTATAAATATGTATGAAAAATGTCTATATTTTAAAAACAAAATATTAATGAGAAGAATGGCATTGTGTGACATTTTTTGGAAATCTTTTTAATGTCCAGCTTAAGATTGTCAGATTCTCAGATCTGCTTATGCATTCAATCAGTTGTTGTATGTTGTTTTGGTTCAAGCATATAAAGAAAATTTGGCTTTACATAGATATGTAACTGGAAAAAAAGATATGTAGCTCCATGAACACCTGGGAAGGACCTATGAGACTACGAAGAGTTGTTGCGCCATGCTTTGAGAACCATTGACGTAAGTGTGTGGTATCTGGTCTGATGTTGACATATTCTCACTTGGACCAACGAATTCCCATAAACATGACTTTGCAGCAAAGATCTTGATAAAACTAAGAACTGAACCCTAATGTGAGAAATGATATACTGAGATTCCTTGAGGCTTTGAAGCCCACAGAGTATTATCCAGAAGACATGCTTACCACTCTATATTTTGCCCAAATAAAGAGCAGTGCTGGATAAGAGCATCGGCTTTGGAGACAAAAGAATTGGGCTCTATTCCCAGCCCTGTTGTGTACAAGGTGTGTGTATTGAGAAATGGCTTAATCTGTCTACACCTGAATTTCTTCATCTGTAAGATACTCAATTTCATAGGGTTCTCATGACGCACTAATGCATTTGAAGTTTTTCATATAGAGTTGACATTAAATGCTTCACAAATGTTAGTTCTTAGATCAACAGTACTTGATTTCTCATTATGATCAACATTAGCTGAGCTTTAATATAAGCCAACAGCAAGACCCTTCTTTAAAAACATACTAAGAGTGGCTGGCAAGATGACCGAATAGGAACAGCTCCAGTCTGCAGCTCCCAGCGAGATCAACACAGAAGGCAGGTGATTTCTGCATTTCCAACTGAGGTACCTGGCTCATCTCTTTGGAACTGGTTAGACAGTGGGTGCAGCCCACGGAGGGTGAGCTGAAACAGGGTGGGGCATTGCTTAACATGGGAAGTGTAAGGGATTGGGGAACTCCCTCCCCTAGCCAAGGGAAACCGCAAGGGACTATGCTGTGAGGAACGGCACATTCCAGCCCAGATGCTACACTTTTGCAACCCGCAGACCAGGAGATTCCCCTGGGTGCCTACGCTACCAGGGCCCTGGGTTTCAAGCACAAAACTGGGCGGCCATTGGGCAGACAACAAGCTAGCTGCAGGAGTTGCTTCATAATCAAAGGAGAAATAACATCCTTTACAGACAAGCAAATTCTGAGAGATTTTTGTGACCACCAGGCCTGCCTTACAAGAGCTCTTGAAGGAAGCACTAAATTTGGATAGGAAATTCTAGTACCAGCAAAAACATACCAAATTGTAAAGACCATTGAAACTATGAAGAAACTACATCAAACTAACAGGCAAAATAACAAGCTAGCATCATAATGACAGGATCAAATTCACACATAATGATATTAACCTTAAATGTAAACAGGCTAAATGCCCCAATTAAAAGACAAAGCCTGGCAAATTGAATAGTCAAGACTCATCAGTGTGCTATATTTAGGAGACCTATCTCACATGCAAAGACACACAAAGGTTCAAAATAAAGGGATGGAGAAATATTTACCAAGAAAATGGAAAGCAAAAAAGGCAGAGGTTGCAATCCGAATCTCTGGTAGAACATAATTTAAACCAACAAAGATCAAAAAAAACAAAGAAGGTTATTACATAATGGTAAAAGGATCAATGCAACAATAAGAGCTAACTCTCCTAAATATATATTCACCCAATACAGGAGCACCCAGAATCATAAAGAAAGTTCTCAGAGACCTACAAAGAGACTTAGACTCTCACACAATAATAGAGGAAGACTTTAATATCCCACTGTCAATATTAGCCAGATCAATGAGACAGAAAATTAACAAGGGTATTCAGAACTTGCAGCTCAAAACCAAGCAGACCTAATAGACATCTACAGAACTCTCCACCCCAGATCAATAGAATATATATTCTTCTCAGCACCACATCACACATATTCTGAAATCGACCACATAATTGGAAGAAAAACTCTCCTCTGCAAATGCAAAAAAAACCCAAAAATCATAACAGCCTCTCAGACTACAGTGGAATCAAATTAGAACTCAGGATTAAGAAACTCATTCAAAACTGCACAACTACTTGGAAACTGAACAACCTGCTCCTGAATGACTACTGGGTAAATAACGAAATTAAGGTAGAAATAAATAAGTTCTTTAAAACCAATGAGAACAAAGACATAACGTACCGGAATCTCTGGGATACAGCTAAAGCAGTGTTTAGAGGGAAATTTATAGCACTAAATGCTCACAGGAGAAAGTGGTAAAGATCTAAAGTTAACACCCTAATATCACAATTAAAAGAAGTAGAGAAGCAAGATCAAACAAATTTAAAAGCTAGCAGAAGACAAGAAATAACTAATAGCAGAGCACAACTGAAGGAGATAGAGGAGAGACAAAAAACCCTTCAAAAAATCACATGAGCTAGTTTTGTTTATAATATTATTGACATAGAGAGACTACTAGCCAGACTAATAAAAAAGAAAACAGAGAAGAATCAAATAGAAGCAATAAAAAATAATAAAGGGGATATCACCACTGATCCACAGAAATATGAACTACCATCACAGAATGTTATAAATACCTCATGCAAATAAACTACAAAATCTAGAAGAAATGGATAAATTCCTGGACACATACACTCTCCCAAGACTAAACCAGAAAGAAGCTGAATTCCTGAATAGACCAATAACAATGTCTGAAATTGAGGCAGTAATTAATAGCCTACCAACCTAAAAAAAGGTTAGGACCAGATAGATTCACAGCTGAATTCTACCAGAGGTACAAAGAGGAGCTGGTGCCATTCCTTCTAAAACTATTCCAAACAATACCAAACAATAAAAAAAAAAAAGAGAGACTCCTCCCTAATTCATTTTATGAGGCCAGCATCATTCTGATACCAAAACCTGGAAGAGACACAACAAAAAAAGAAAATTTCAGGCCAATATCCCTGATGAACATTGATGTGAAAATCCTCAACATAATACTAGCAAACGGAATCCGGCAGCACATCAAAAAGCTTATCCAGCACAATCAAGTTGGCTTCATTTCTGGGATGCAAGGCTGGTTCGACATATGCAGATCAAAAAACATAATCCATCACATAAACAGAACCAATGACAAAAACCACGTGATTATTTCAATAGACGCAGAAAAGGCCTTCAATAAAATTCAACACCCTTTCATACTAAAAACTCTGACTAAACTTGGTATTGATTAAATGTATCTCAAAATAGTAACAGCTATTTATGACAAACCCACAGCCAGTATCACATTAAACTGGCAAAAACTGAAAGCATTCCCTTTGAAAACCGGCACAAGACAAGGATACCCTCTCTCACCACTCCTATTCAGCATAGTATTGGAAATTCTGGCCAGGGCAATCAGGCAAGAGAAAGAAATAAAGGTTATTCAAATAGGAAGAGAGAAAATCAAATTTTCTCTGCAGATGACATGATTGTATATTTAGAAAACCCCATCGTCTCAGCCCCAAATCTCCTTAAGCTGATAAGCAACTTCAGCAAAGTCTCAGGATACAAAATCAGTGTGCAAAAATCACAAGCATTCCTATACACCAATAATAGGCAGAGAGCCAAATCATGAGTGAACTCCCATTCACAATTGCGGTGAAGAAAATAAAATACCTAGGAATACAATTTCCAAGAGATGTGAAGGACCTCTTCAAGGAGAACTACAAACCATTGCTCAAGAAAATCAGAGAGGACACAAACAAATGGAAAAACATTCCATGCACTCATGGATATGAAGAATTAATATTGTGAAAATGGTCATACTGCCCAAAGTAGTTTATAGATTCAATGCTATTCCCATCAAGGTACCATTGACTTTCTTTACAGAATTAGAAAAAAACACTTTAAATTTCATATGGAATCAAAAAAGAGCCTGTATAGCCAAGACTATCCTAAGCAAAAAGAACAAATCTGGGGTATCACACTACCTGACTTCAAACTATACTACAAGTCTACAGTAACCAAAACAGCATGGTACTGGTACCAAAACAGATATATAGACCAATGAAACAGAACAGAGGTCTCAGAAATAATGCCACACATCTACAACCATCTGATCTTTGATAAACCTGACAAAAACAAGCAATTGGGGAACAATTTCCTGTTTAATAAACGGTGTTGGTGAAACTGGCTAGCCATATGCAGAAAACTGAAACTGGACCCCTTCTTTAAACCTTATATGAAAATTAACTCAAGATGAATTAAAGACTTAAACGAAAGACCTAAAACCATGAAAACTCTAGAAGAAAACCTAGGACATAGGCATGGGCAAAGACTTCATGACTAAAACATCAAAAGCAACGGCAACAAAAGCCAAAACTGACAAAAGAGATCTAATTGGATGAAAGAGCTTCTGCATAGCAAAAGAAACTATCATCAGAGTGAACAGGCAACCTACAGAATGGGAGAAAAATTTTGCCATCTATCCATCTGACAAAGGGCTAACACCCAGAATCTACAAGAAACTTAAACAAGTTTACAAGGAAAAAACAAATAACCTCATCAAAAAGTGGGCAAAGGATATGAATGGACACTTCTCAAAAAAAGGCATTTATGCAGCCAACAAACATAAGAAAAAAAGCTCATTATCAATGGTCATTAGAGAAATGTAAATCAAAACCACAATGAAATACCGTCTCATGCCAGTTAGAATGATGATCACTAAAAAGTTACAAAACAACAGATGCTGTAGAGAATGTGGAGAAATAGGAATGCTTTTACACTGTTGGTGGGAGTGTAAATTAGTTCAACCATTGTGGAAGACAGTGTGGAAATTCCTCAACGATCTAGAACCAGAAATATCATTTGACCCAGCAATCCCATTACTGGGTATATGCCCAAAGGATTATAGATCATTGTATTATAAAGACACATGCACATGTATGTTTATTGCAGCACTGTTCACAATAGCAAAGACTTGGAACCAACCCAAATGCCCATCATTGTTAGACTGGATAAAGAAAATATGGCACTTATACACCATGGAATACTATGCAGCCATAAAAAAAAGGATGAGTTCATCTCCTTTGCAGGGACATGGATGAATCTGTAAACCATAATTCTCAGCAAACTAACATGGGAACAGAAATTCAACATCACATGTTCTCACTCATAAATGGGAGTTGAACAATGAGAACATACGGACACAGGGAGGGGAACATTACACACAGGGGCCTGTTAGAGGGACTAAGGGAGGGATAGCATTAGGAGAAATACCTAACATAGATGGTGGGTTAATGGGTGCAGCAAACCACCATGGCATGTGTATACCTATGTAACAAACCTGCACGTTCCTCACTTGTATCCCAGAACTTAAAATAAATTGTAAAAAAGACACCAAGGAGACACACACAGATAATAATTGGCAAGAAGTAATTGCTTAAGGTGAAATTTTTAAAAGAAGCCTAGACAACTTGTTTTTATTATATCATAAGGTTTTGCTTTTGTTTTTGAGATGTCTCACTCTGTTGCCAGGCTGGAGTGTGGTGGTGTGATCTCGGCTCATTCCAACCTCCGCTTACTGGGTTCAAGCAATTCTCCTGCCTCACCCTCCAAGCAGCTGATACTACAGGCGTGCACCTCCACCCCCAGCTAATTTTTGTATTTTTAGTAGAGACAGAGTTTCATCATGTTGACCAGGATGGTCTTGATCTTGTGACCTCGTGATCTGCCTGCCTCGGCCTCCCAAAGTGCTGGGATTACAGGCATGAGCCACTGCGCCTGGCCTATAGCATCAGTTTTTTTAAGGGACACTACCAATGACTATCAGGCCAGAACCTACAAACATGAGCTGCCCCTCTGTAAGAACAGACTAAAACCATGTCCATTCTTATAGCTTCTAATCTTGGAGATGCAGGTATCTTAATGAAGCCTGCCCCTTGTCACAGGGCTAGACAAATACACCTGGTCCAAGAGTCAATGACACTGAAGAAAGATCCAGGAGAAAAGGGGAATAATTGAGGCCCAGCTCTGCTTTACTCCAAGGTGAGTTTGCAGATTAGGAACAAAGTATGTGAGCTACAAAATGGCTTTTGCTTTCTTCCTTCCTTCCAGAATTGCATGTGTATCTCCCACATGGTTCATGCTAACTGGAAACTTTTAAGAAAGGGAAGTCTGAGACGGGTAGTTCAGCCGAGCCAAACTGACACATTACAAAGCTATCATAATAAGTATGAATTTAGGCCTAGCATATGGTCAGTTTTCATCAATATTCCATGTCTGCTTAAAAAGAATGTTTGTTTTTCTATTGGTGGATCCAATGTTCAATGTATACACTCTATCAAGCTTATTGAATACGCTATTTAGATTTTCTTGGTTTTAATCACATTTTGATTAGCTTGATCTATCAGTTACCAAGAGAGGCAGATTAAAAACTCAAATTGTTAGGAAGGATTTGATTTATTTCCTTAAAGTTCTGTCAGTTATTTGCTTTATATATTTGGAAGCTATGATATTAAGTAAACTAACATGCTTTTAATTGTATTGTTTCTCTCTGTATCTGGTAATAATTTTTGGCTTGCAGCCTATTCACTCAACAGAGATAAACCCAGAACACAAAAGAAAAGAGCCATAAAACTTGCTTTTCTTTTGGACTTTACTTTCTTGACTTTAATGAGGGTGGCAAGGGAAAAAAAAAAAAAAAAGTCTCATCTGAAAATTCCTGTAAGCCAAACAACTCTCTTGAAAACTACTGTAAACCTTTCATCACATGATAAACATCCCAAAGTCACTCTACCTGTATGATACAGACACTTCACATAGATAGCTAGTTATTTTAATATAATTCTAGGTTGATAGGCTGCCCAGAAAACTGGCAAAAATCAAA
The DNA here is from genome assembly GCF_009761245.1 of Sapajus apella. Lineage (NCBI taxonomy): Eukaryota > Metazoa > Chordata > Mammalia > Primates > Cebidae > Sapajus > Sapajus apella. Next base: position 40,940,147 of record NW_022436945.1, read on the forward strand.
GGCCATTCCAGTCAGTAAGAATTCCAATGAAGAGGGAACATGATCCACAGAACATGATCTCTCAATCAAAAATTACAACATACACACAAATTAAATAAAATGAGTGATAATAGAAATAATAGATAGCAAAATCAGATCCATAAAACAGTTGGTAATAAAATGATCATAGAGCTGTTACTTCATATAAGATTATTTATTAGTAGGCTTCAGGAAATTAAAGAGATTTGCAAATATGAGCAGTTACAAAAGACCATAAGAATGAGCAAGCAGCTCTGAAAAAGAATCAAAGAACATTCCTAGAAATTAAAGTTATAATAATTGAATTTTTCAAAAAAAATAATTGAATTTTATTGCAGCTGGCAACTACTTAAAAATTAAGCATAGAACTGCTATATGACCTAGCAATTACACTCCTTAGGCATACACTCCAAAGAACTTGAAAGCAGGCCCTTAGACAAAGATTTGTACATAAATTTTCATAACAGCACTACTTAGAATACCCAAAAGCTAGAAACAACCCAAATGTCAATCAACAGATGAATGAATAACAAAATATGATATATGCATACAGTGGAGTATTATTCAGTCATAAAAAGTGAAATTCTGATACATACTACAACATAGATGAACTTTGAATACATGATAAGTAAAAGAAGCTACATACAAAGGGTCACATATTGTGTAATTCTACTTATAGAGATAGAAAGCAGATTGGTGGTTGTCAGGACCTAGGAGAAAGGAGTAAACAGCTAGTGGGTGCCTAACGAGTACAGGGTTTTCTGTTGGTTTGATGAAACTTTTTTTGATGAACAAGACAGAAGTGATCATTGCAGTTATGTGAACGTCCTAAAAGCAACTGAATCATACATTTAAAAATAGTTGATTTTATCTTATGTGAATTTAATTTCACTTCTATAAAAATACTCCTTGGGTATGTTCAACTGAAGATTTGACACAGTTGAGTAGTGAATTAGTGATATGGAAAGTAGATGCCATGAAATTACTCAGGATGTCACAGATAGACACAGAGATATGCAGGATATGTTAAAATACACAGAAGGGAGAGTGATATGGTCTAAAATTTCAAAAAAAGATTGAAAATTAAAATGGAAAGAAGCATATTTGAAGGGAAAATAACAGAATTTTTCAGAACTGTTTGTCCAAAGATTCCAACCCTCAGAACCAGGAAACCCAAAAGTTTTCAAGATAAAAGGAAATTCATACCTAGACATATTCTAGTAAAACTTCAGAAAGCCTAAGGCAAAGAGGTGATACTAAAAGAAGCCAGAAAAAAAAATTGACTTCCAAAGCAATGACAATTAGACAGATGGCTAACTTCCCAACAGTAGCAATAAAATACAAAAGACAGGAATAAAATATTCAATGTGCTGAGAGAAAAAATGCCATTAGCTTACTTTCAAAGAAAGCAAAATATCTTTCAATAATGAAGGGAAAATACGTTTTTCAAAACAAGCCAACAAAAAATCTAGCGTTTTACCACCAACAGATCCTCTCTGAAGACAATTCTAGCTGGACATCTGGTTTTGAGTCTGACATGTATGAAGCTTAGAAGTTGCCACTCTATCTTAAAAACAAGCAAAAAGCTGAACAAACTGAAAATCAACCACCCTTCTTAGATCCAGCAGAGAAGAAAGGTCATAGGGCAAACTGCAGTCCCCTAAATTGGAAGGACGGAGAGATGTATCGAGAGAATAACAACTTACCCAGCAGCAGAAACCTCCGTGGGAACAAGCGCCAGTGTAGGAAAAACTGAGCAGTAACTGATGAATTGCCCAAGATTCAGTGTGGACAAGTCAGAGTTACAAGCTCCAGGAGGACCTAGTCACAGGGGACCCTAGTCTTAGGGGGACCCCACACTTTTATGAGTTTTACCTCCAGGAGCTTTTGGCAAGAGGAAGGAAAATGAAACCATTTAAAAATGCACCAGAGGCCAGGCAGGGTGGCTCACACCTGTAATCCCAGTACTTTGGGAGACCTAGGTGGGTGGATCATGAGGTCAAGAGATTGAGACCATCCTGGCCAACATGGTGAAACCGTGTCTCTACTAAAAATACAAAAATTAGCCAGGCATGACAATGCGTGCCTGTAGTCCCAGCTACTCGGGAGGCTGAGGCAGGAAATCACTTGAACCCAGGAGATGGAGGTTGCAGTGAGCCAAGATCGTGCCACTGCACTCCAGCCTGGAGACAGCCTGAGACTCTGACTTAAAAAAAAAAAAAAAAAAAAAAAAAGTGCACCAGAGCATTCTGTTCTTAACAAGGCCTGATGTCAGGAGAAACTATTTTACCTAATTCCTAATTTGTTGGAGTTCCATCAGAGCCTAACCTACCTGGGGAAAAAGATATATCCAACTCCAGCTTAAACTTACATGTAAGGAAAGGGAAATACTCAACTGTAGTCCTCTCTAGCTTTCCATGTATGAGAAAGGAAATAACCAAACCTGAGTCCACTCCATCCATCTTGTTGTTTCTAAGGAGGTTTTTAAAACTGTGAAAGAGGATCAGGCATGGTGGCTCATGCCTGTAATCCCAGCACTTTGGGATGCAAAGGCGGGTGGATCACCTGAGGTCAGGAGTTGGAGACCAGCATGGTCAACATGGTGAAACTCTGTCTCTACTAAAAATACAAAAATTAGTCAGGCATGGTGGTGGGCGCCAGTAATTCCAGCTACTCGGGAGGCTAAAGGAGGAGATTTGCTTGAACCCAGGAGATGGAGGTTGCAGTGAGCTGATCTGGTGCCACTGCAGTCCAGCCTGGAGACAGAGTGAGACTACTTCTCAAAAAAAAAAAAAAAATGAGAAAGAAGCACTGGTGACATTCACAGCCCAGTGGCTTAGGCTCACCAAAAGACTGAAACCTAATCATAGGATGAGAGAAGGTTTTCCTTCCCCCGACAACACCTTACGACCACATTACTAAAAGCTTGCTTATAGAAATTCCTTGAAACCAGTATATTATGTCCTTTTTTCAACAAAAATTACAAGGCATATTCAAAGGGAAGAAACACAATTTAAAGAAACTGAAGAAGCATTTGAATCAGAGTCAGATATGGCAGGAATGTTGGAATTATTAGATCAGGAATTTTTAAACAAACTATAGTTAATATGTTAAGGTTTTTAATCAAAAAGTAGACAACATGCAAGAACAGATAGATAATGTCAGCAGAAAGATAGAAATTCTAGGAAAGAATCAAGAAAATTCTGAAAGACACATTTTCAGAAAAGAATGATTTTAGATATTAATATTAGATAAATCTAAAAATAATTTGAATTAAACAAATATCTAATTTGTATGACTAAATAAAATATATAACTGGATTATTTAATATGATAGCATTTAAGTTGTGGGGAAGATGATAAGGGTTAAAGTGTCATAAGGTTTTTTTGTTGTCTGAGAGGAGAGTAAAGGTGTTAAGTATGTTAAAATACTAGAGCAGTCACTAAAAGAAGGCTGCTTAATGTCTCATATATCTATGCTTTCTTATATAATGATGAAGCCTCAATTTTTAGCTAACCACATGTATTAGTCTGTTCTCATGCTGCTAAGAAAGATATACCCAAGACTGGGTAATTTGTAAAGGAAAGAGGTTTACTTGACTGACAGTTCTACATGGCTGGGGAGGCCTTACAATCATGTCGGAAGGTGAATGAGAAGCAAAGTCACGTCTTCCATGGCGGCAGGCAAGGGAGCGTGTGTGGGAGAATCCCTCTTGATAAAACTATCAGATCTCGTAAGACTTATTCACTATCACTAGAACAGCATGAGAAAGACCTGCCGCCATGATTCAATGACCCTCCACAAGGTCCTTCCGATGACACAGGGAAATTATGAAAACTACAACTCAAGGTGAGATTTGGGTGGGGACACAGCCAAACCATATCACTACATGACAAATTTTCACTCTGAGGCTGTAGTGATTGAGATGTAGTGGATTGCATTTTTTATTTCCAAATATATGCTGCCTCTTCTTGTGGGAGGATTATACCTCCCATCCTACTGACATCAGGTTTGGCTATGTAATTTGTGGTGCCCTTCCTTTAGGAGAATTATGTTTTCCCACTCTGATGATGTCAGGCTTGGCCAAGTGACTCATTTAGCCAACAAACCGTCAGTGGGAGTCGGTTTTCAGCACTATCATGAAGGTTTTCAGAACAGAGGTTGTCAGGGCCATGATGAAGTTCTGCCATGGCTCTTCCTTCTGCCACATTCTTGGCAATGCTTCAGAAAAAGACTGGTTCTTCAGCCTGGACCCAAGAACGAAGTGGTAAAGCTGAGAGGAATGTGTAATACAAATGAGAAATAAACCTGGGTTATGTAATGCCACTTAGATTTTGGAGTTGTTCATTATTGCAGCATAACTTTGCCTGATGCAGAAATTATCATTTACAGATAAAATGCTTCTATCATAACAACAACTACAACAAACAAACAAAGCAAGCAAACAAACAAGCAACTTCACATTTAAATTATATGGTATTGGCTTTCAGGCTGAAGTGGATGGCTAGGCAACTTACCAGAGCCTGGAAAGTTGGCAGTTCATACTATGCAGTGGTAAACTATTGAGTAAAATGATTACCTTTATGAACTTGAAAGGCAAATAAGGTACCTAATGGACTTATTATAATTTAAGTGAAAAATGTGGGAAAACAGAATGAGATTCTAAATTTGTATTTTACCACAACATAATTCAGCCTAAAAGGACTCAATAGACTACATGTGACTCAAGTGACTAAATATATCAGTAATCACAATAAAGTTTGTAGATGCTACCTTGAAAAGACAAGATTTTTCAGATTAGAGATTTTAAAAACTCCAACTATATGCTATTCCTAAGAGACACATCTAAAGCATACAGGCATTGAAGAAATGGACAGTGTAAGGAAGGAAAACGAATAGGTCCACAAGAACAAAGAAAAACTGAAAGAAGTTTCTAATTCCACATTCTTCAACCACATAGACATAGATGGAGCATTCTTAAACTGAGACAAATTTCAATTAAGAACAAAATAGTGCAATTCCAGTTCAAAAACAGCCTCAGAGGTGTTTGTCATGGACTAAATGAATTATGTCTCCCCAAAATTCATGCTGAAGTCCTAACATTTAGTAGCTTTAAATGAGACTACATTTGGAGATAGGATCGTTAAATAGGTAATTAAGTTAAAATAAGATTAGGGTGGGTTTTCATCTAATATAACTAGTGTCCTTTAAGAAGAGGAGATTAGGACACAGACATGTAGAGAGAGAAGACGATGAAAAACACAGGGAGACCGTGGCCTGTACAAATCAAAGAAAGAGACCTCAGGAGAAACAAACCCTGCTGATGCCTGGATCTCAAACTTCTAACAAATTTTGTCTTTCAAGCCACCCCCTCTATGGCACTTTGTTATGACAGCTCTTACAAGGAAATACAGCCTTAAGTAAGAATAATTAATTGCAATAGAAACAGTAACTTATTCTTCTCAATCTTTTTAGGCCGTTTGCTTTGGAGAATTCTAAACATCACAAAAGTGACCATGTGCTATGGAAAGATGTCTTCTGGCAACTCTGTCCTTACAAAGACACTTTTAATAATTGGTCTTGGCACAGAGGTAACCAGCATTGTGCCCTGGGGCAGGTCTCACCATTGTCCTCCTCTGTAGGCAGCCACAGAGAACCAAAGATGCAATGCTGTCCAAGGGTGTGCCATCTGGGAAGAAGTTTCTAAGAAAACAGGGGACTCTGGCTCCTGGATTCGCCGTTCTTATCCAGTTTAATTGTAAACATTTATAAGAAAAGAAAGTCCTCTTTCTTTCACATTACGTTGGGCTAGAGCCAAATGTGATTCTACATGCTGATGGTGTTGAGTAATAGCAATATCATAATAATCATTTTAGAAAACAATTCTCTCCCATCAGCTCTTGCTGAACATATTTAGATGCCAGAGATAGCATTAGGGGGTGAGAAACATTTGTCTTTTAAAGACTTCAATTTCAAGACTGTGATTGTTCACAGGCTTTATCATTTGTTTTTCATATGTGCTAATCAAATTATTCCAACGTTTTTATTTCTTCCAACAAATGCATTCATTTAGAAAACACTTCATATCATCCCCACGCTAATTATTTAATAAGAAAAGGCTTCTTTCAGTTTTCTCATCTCTCTTCTTTCAACACTGAGGTCAGGTTTCTCATCTGAAACTTCAATGTGTTCTAACTTTAAGTTTCTATAAATTCATACATTGAGGGCATTTCATTTTTGTCCAGTATTTTTGCCCCTGGGAAGAGAAAGTTGTATTTATATGCTTCTAATAAATGCAAGACTTTGTTCTGCTGATCTTTTCTTTTTCCTCAACCCTTCGGGGGGGTAGCTAGAAATCGGCGCAATCCTTGTTTTAAAAAAATAAAGAATGAAAGACAATATGATATAGTTGATTTCTGTTGATTACTTAAGGAGTCTGGTGACTGTGAAAATCCTGATCAAAGGCAATGGACAGTAAAAGCCCAGATTGTGAAGCTGTAGGACAGCAGGATTTAGCAAATAGCAACAGAGCATTGCTTGTAATTTTTAACATCTTCTTATACTTTTCTCTTTTTCTTATTTCTGTTTTTCTCCCTGTTTATTTTTAACCTTTCTCTCTTTATTTTCTGTTTTATTTCCTGTTTTATTTCCTTTTTTCTTTCCTGCAAAAAAGGAACTTACTAGGCTGAATCATAGATTGAAAATGGTGACATATCTGCCAAAAGCAATTGCAACAAAAATGAAAATTGACAAATGAGATCTAATTAAACTAAAGAGCTTCTGCACAGCAAAAGAAATTATCAACAGGGTAAACAGACAACCTACAGAATGGGAACAAATATTTGCAAACTATGCATCTGACAAAGGTCTAACATCTAGAATCTATAAAGGACTTAAGTTTACAAGCAAAAATCAAACAACCCCATTAAAAAGTGAGCAAAATACATGAACAGATGCTTTTCAAAAGAAGACATATATGTGACCAATAAGCAAATGAAAAATGCTGAAAATCACAAATCATTAGAGAAATGCAGGTCAAAACCACAATGAGACACCATCTCACACCAGCCAGAATGGCTATTACAAAAAAGTCAAGAAACAACAGATGCTGGGGAGTTGTGGAGAGAAAGGAACACTCGTATACTGTTGATGTTGGTGGGAGTGTAAATTAGTTCAGCCATTGTGGAAAGCAGTGTGGAAATTACTCAAAGAACTTAAAACAGAATTACCATTTGACCCAGAAATCACATTATTGGCTATATATCTATATATCTAAAGGAATATAGTTCTGTCATAAAGATACATGTGCACATATGTTCATTGTAGCACAATTCATAATAGTAAAGACATGGAATCAACCTAAATGCCCATCAACATAGACGGGATAAAGAAATGTGGTGCTTATACACCATGGAATACTATGTAGCCATAAAAAAGCTGAGATCACCTATTTTGCAGCAACATGGATAGAACTGGAGATATGATCCTAAACAAACACGGTAACAGAAAACCAAATATCACATGTTCTCACTTATAAGTGGGAGCTAAACAGTGAGAACACTGGATCCTAGGAGGAGAACACACATTGGAGTCTACTTGAAGGTAGAGAGTGGGAAGAGGGAGAAAATCAGAAAAATACCTATAGGGTACTATGCCTATTTTCCAAGTGATGAAATTATCTGTACCCCAAACCCCTGTGACATGCAGCTTATTTATACAACAAGCCTACACATGTGTCCCTGAACCTAAAATAAAGGTTTTAAAAATGGTCAAATACTAACAATTTTACATATATAAATCTAAGACAACAAACAAAATTCAAGATTTAAAATGTTTATTGATACATGCCAAAAAAATAAAAGCACTATACATTTATATAGCATAAAAATAGTAGTTTTTTTTTTCTTAGTAGAGAAGGCACATGGTTTAGGACTGACAGTCAAGGCTATGTATGGATTTAGCCAGACCCAAGATGGAAGCCCACTTCTGCAAGCTGCTCTTTGCAAGGCCTTGGTCAAGTGACTTGATCTTTCTGAGCCTGTTTCCTCATCTCTAAAGATATGTATCTTACAGGGTTGTTCTGAGGATCAAATTCAGGTAAATATAACAAAAAATGACATCTTATAAAGTGACCCATTATTGTGGCATGAAATACAAGTGTGTCTGCTTTATGGCACGTTTAGATGTTTTGATGATTAATAAAATACAAATTAATTCAAAAGCATTACTGAATACTTATAGTTTTTAGCCAATATATACAGGAAAATTCAAAAAGAATTAAACATGTTGAAAAAATATATTACTCAATGACTAGTAAACATATAATAAGCACCAATTCAGAACCACTCATAGTTCATGTGTCTTGAGAAAGCTCTGAATAATTTTTGTTTCACATTGAGTCTAGCCCTCAAGAAATTAATGAAGAGGGCTGGCAGAGATCTCTGTGTTCCTCAGGCCATGGTCTAGCACATTCTCTATAAATGGTAGAAAAAGAAACCTTCTTGCACCCTCTGCAGGTCGTGATAGAAGCAGATAAAGTAAAATGATAAAACTTCAGTTGCTGTTTCTAAACTCATGTGGATGATGAAGAGCTTGTCTTGAATTTAGTGAGAAGGTCATTTCATTTCACTAGAAAAGTTAATTTCCATAGCATCTATATATGAGGCCCCAAATAACAACCTGTCACTATTGAAATGTATGGGATTCTCCAATAGTTAATGCCTTTTGTGCCATATCACACACATAGGGCTTTGGGTTAGTGAGTGTGTGTGTGAGTGTGTGTGTGTGCTTGCGTGCATGCGTTTGTGCAAAGAACACAGTGTCAGGAGTCATAAATCAGGATATACAGAAGAGTTTTTCACACAGCTTCAGAAAATCTCTGGAAACCAAATTTTCCAGCAGGATGAGTGTTTCCTTCACTTCCATTGTGCAGTCTAGAAATTCCATCATGAATATATTCCAGGGCACTAAGTAGGGCTTATTGCTTAAATATTGACCTGACTCTGGAATAATGGCCACCCAGGTCCCCAGACTATTACGTCACACATTGCCATCTTGTGGGGATGGGGCAAGAATCTCCCAGTCCTGGAGAAATGAAGGACTGCATCCTGGTGGCCATTTCAGACATGGGCAGATGGGCTGCAGCCTGGGGTGAATGGACAAGAGGAGTATAGATTTGCCTGATTCTTGTAAGAATTATTGTAATCGCTCTTTTACAGCTCACATTTGACCACATATGATGATATAAACTGCCAAGTAACATGCCTTTAAACATGGTGAATTATTGTTGAATCACCTTTCATTTTTCCCCATCAGTGGGTACTGACAGTGTGCTGTAGGTGTCTGCGTGGTTTTGGTGTTTGCAAAAGAGACTTCTGTTCTCTAGGAAGTTGGGAACTCTTGCCCTAGGTCAGCTCACTGAGCTCTGCCTGGATCTCTGCCAGGCTCTGGTCTGAACTGACCTGACATGTGAGCCTAATATTTGTCCCTGGGGCATTTTCTGGAATGTGTGCTACCCTTGCTGGAGCAGAGTTCTCCAGAGCAGTGGCAGTGTCTTCTCAGGACCCAGAGGGTCTTCTACAGGACATTTTGGCTGACCACCAGCTTTGTGGCACCATTTTCTCTAGTTGGATCTGATTCTTTAAGGGAAGGAAAGTATTTGCTTTTCAAAATTATGACCCCATTTAAAAAAAAAGAAAGAACATGTCATATTCTAGCCCACAAGCAAGCAAAAACTGGGGACAGAAAAAATGACCAAACCTGGGTCATCCTGGTCATCCTTGGTAATAGATGATCCAGCCAGGCCCTGGGAAAACTACAAGTAACAGAATGTGCTTCCCTGGCCTCCACAGGGCCTCCAACACCTTTCAGAAGATTGTTCCCTCAACATCCACCACCTTTATTCATGCCACCTACCCTACCTCTTGAGGCGTCTAGATGCCATCATCCCGGATGCGTCTTCTGGCCTACAGCTCTAAGGGGGACGTAGACAGACACACGTGGTCTTTCACAGCCCACGCCAGATCAAGAAATATTTGGCTACGGGTGCTCTCTTATTTGTCTTTATTTTTTACTTTTAATTTTGCAGCTGGGGCACCAAATCTCCTACAAAAGGATACTGCCTAGCAAGCTGACAGCTCTCAGAGAGGGGAAAAATATCAAAAACTCAGCAAATCGCCCCAGCTCATTGCTGGAAGCCATACACGTTGTTTAATTAAAAGGTCGACAAAAGCTTGGTTTCTTGGAGCAAACCTGACACAAACAGAAAAGCTGGTGGGCCTGACCTGCCACCTTGTCATCTGCCTCTCCTGGGCCCTCCCTAGCTCTCTTCCTGTTTTGTTTGTGGCCTAAGTACTTAATTGTCTTCATTCTCAGGGCCGCTGCCCTAGTGACCCCTTTAGATTGTGGGTGCCCATTGTGCGACCTGCATTTTGCCCCAGGAGAGGGTGTCAGGCTGAATCCATGAATTCAGATACTGAGTCTGCTGAAGTCAGATTGTCTGACCACAATCCACCTGGCATCCATCAAAGACAAATAAACAAGCTGTGCTTATCACCGAGCTGCCTGGTGTAGCCAGACTGGAAATTAGAAATATAACGGTCTCCTTCACAGTGTCACGTGGCTCAGGCAAGGCCCCAGTAGTCCTTGGTCTTAACTGCATATATGTGTCGTTGAATGTCATCCATCATGGGGTTAGCTTGGGTGAAAACTTTGTTTGATTTTTGTCCTTTTACATTTAGAATATACACATTGTTTATATTTTAGGCTGAAAGCAAACAGCCCAAAATACAAACAAGGGCTGTTTATATTTTGCCTGGTAACTCTAGGCACTTTTTTCCCCCTTTGGTTTTATTTTACCCAAAGTTTCTATAATGAGGACTGAATAATGTAGGAAAACATGAACAGTTCCTTTTATTTTTAAAATTTTGAAAATAAAAACTCTTAACTTAGGTGTCAAAGAGGGAAGCTGGAAGACCAGGGGAGCTTAGTTGAAGGAGTGGGCCTGTCTGTCAGACGAGAGCACTCCGGGGAGAAAGGCAGAGCCAAGCTGCCACTCCAGCAAACCGCCACCAGCCGTCTTTGCTCCTCAGCTCTGTGTCCTGTCGGAGGCCTGCCTCTTACAGCTGCCAAGCTCAGCCTTCCTGCTGCGACAGTGCTGATCTTCTTGCAGGATTCCAAACCAAAGAGTGATGTTAGTGAAGTGCTTTCTCCTACCCGCCCCCACCACACCAGTGACAACTTCGCCTAAGGGAACGACAATCACAGGACTTCCAGAGTGAAGGCTGTGGGGCTTGTCAGTTATTTTTAGATATACCCTTTGGCTCTTCCTACTTTTTCCAAGCAGTCTCATAGGTGAGTATGCAGGAGTTAAGGTGGTTTCTTGGTGGGGTTTTGTTTTTTACAATGCCTTGATCAATCTCTTGAAACAGAGGGCATATCTGTGTCAAAATCTGTGTCTCTTTGACCAAAACCACCAGGCGACTCCCTTCCATCAGTCCTAGGGGTCTCCTCTACACAGAGGCTGCAGAGGTGACTGAACAGCATGGTTGTTTTGGGAACTGTGTACACACAGTTCTAGTTAAAACATCAATCCCTTCTGTAGGAAGATAAACCAGCCATTCTGATTGTTTGTGGCAAGTGTATTTGGATGATGATAATATTTGAACATTCCCTTTTAATCTGATTGACTTGGCACCTGAATTGAGACTGGGGATGGAAAAGCTCACCCAACATACTCTTATCCCTTGATGAAAGCAAAGATCAACAGGAACTCCACTCAAAGCACATTTTTGACAAAAATTTTTTAAAAATTTAGAAGTTTTTTCAGAAAACTTATTCTATAGGGTTTGAGAAAGTTAATTTTGAACTCTGAGAAAGTAGAGCCTTCATTTATTGTCTGCTTGCTTCTAAAATGGTTCTGCCAAAAGTTTTGCATACAAATACACTGTGAAGAGATAATAGTGATACAAGTCATGCAGCCAAGAATCACTGGGGGAAATGCAAATCTGCTGGCTTTTCAGCAAATGCTGAAGTCATCTCATATTCACCCGAGGCCCTCAGATCTGCACATCGATATATGAAACTGGAGGCTAATATGCAGATATTGATTTCTCTAAGGGGCAGTGTCAATATTTATAGTCCCAAGAGGTGGCAACTAACCGAGGCAAAGCCAAAGTAGTGATGGCAACTGCCAAGGTCATGGCCGAACCATAACCCTGCTCTTCACCAGCCAGGTCAGCGCCTCTGCCCCCAAATGGTGCCAGATGATTTAGATGGAAGGTGAAATTTTCATCTGGTCCTCTAGACCTGACTTCTTCACTTCATATCCGGGTAATATGAAACTCCAGATGACTGACTAGATGTCTTCTATCACATAAAATTAGTCAAATTATTAAAATCATCTTGGGCGAGAGGAGCTTTTTCAAATTAATTGTTCAGGACAAACTGTTCCCAAAATTGTGATGCTACTAATAGCAGTGCATGCCCCTTAGAAATAGTGACATAAGTGACGCTTAACCCTGGCTGCACATCAGAATCCACGTCCAGAGAATCGGAGTTAACTGATCTATGCCATGGTGCAGGCGTCTGTAGTTTTTAGGAATCCCCTCGTGAGCCTAATGAGCAGCCAGTATTGAGGACCACTGGTCTGCAGGTTCTCCAACTACCTTTCCCATTTTATGCTTGCCTCTCCACTAGCTACCCCTCATATTAGTCTTACATTTGCAGTTACCTACTTTACATGTCTGAGTATTTTTACTCAAGCTGTGTCTCTTGTGAGAAATTCTCCATCCGTATCTGGGTCCTTATTCTTCCTTCAAGCCACAAGTCATTGCCTCCTGTGCTTGTATATGAAACATTCTCTGAGTAGGTCCCAACTCTTGAGTCACGTTAGAATTTCCCCACTTCTCCATGCCTCCAGCAAGCCTTGTAGCACGCCAGGGCAGTTTCAAGTGGACAGACCTGCTTCCCCTGGAAGAGGGTGGGCTACTTGAGGTCAGAGACCATGCCTTGCTTCCCTGGGTGTCTAAAGCATGCCCACCCAGCTTAGTGCAAGTCACAATAGCCACTCTATCAATATTGGTTGCAAAGATGGATGAAAATGTAGGTTCATGTTTGGGATCGGGGCCTTTTAGAAATCAGGGAAGACTAGAATCATTTGTATATTTGAGAGTAGTTAGAATTTTTTTTCAAAGTGAAAAAAAAAATACCAATTTTAAATTTGAGATTCTTGGTGAACATAAGACCAGGACAGCCGTCTTATGAAGGTCGCCTAGATCCCTCTCTTTATGATGTCCTCTTTGGGTTCCACTGGGATAACTCAGATTGGTTCAGCCCAAAGTACCCCCAGATACCTCAGTAACACATAAAATATAACTTTGTCCGCTAATGGGAAGGAATAGGAGATTTCTATGCCAACCAGAAGATGGATGGATATCAAGGCAGACAGTGGAAAAGTTGTGAGGTGGACTATTTATATTGGGTGGGGTGTTCTTCCTTCTGTTTCAAGATTCCCCCCACTTCAGATTACTCTTTTTTTTATTTTTTATGTAACTAATTATTGAGTGCAAAATTTTTACCTGATGAGTCTGCATCAACATAATATACAGAAAGTGATGAAACAGAGCAGCAGGGTCAAAACAATGTCAGCATCCACACTTTCAGGATGGGTATCTGTGGCCTGAAGAACATTCCAAAGACAACAGTGGAGCCTTCTTTGAAGCACTTCTGCATTACCAACATTCTTGATGGTAAAGAAGATAACTGTGAAAAATCACAGATTTTAACAGAGCATTTTAGAAAAGTTATACTCTAGATGAAGAAGTTTTAGGAATGCCTTCACTCACATGTTTCGCTTATGATTTCCTATTTTTGTATGCACAAAAGCTAAAGTAAAAAGTCAAAGCCATGGTCCTTGTTTAATTTACTATGTTTCTTCTTACCTCGGGGTACATAAAATAATGGTATCTTTATTAGTTTTTCAGGGATACCATGAGAAAGTATCACAGATTGGATGACTTAAACACAAATTGATTTTCTCCCGGTTCTAGAGGCTGGAAGTCTGAAATGAAGGTATTGATGGAGTTGGTTTCTTCTGAGGTTTCTCCTGGCATAGTTTGTAGATGGCCATCTTCTTTCTTTGTCCTCACGTGGTCTTCCCTTTGTGCGTTTCTGTGTACTAATCTTCTTTGAGACTCTGTATCAAAAAAAAGATACTGCAGTGTCTAACTGCAACATCTGCTTCCTAGGCTCAAACTATCCTCCCACCTCAGCCTCCCAAATCGCTGTGACTGCAAGCATGTGCCACCACGCTCAACCACTTTTTGTATTTTTTGTAGAAACAGGGTTTCGCCGTGTTGTCCAGGCTGATCCCGAACTCCTGAGCTCAAGCCATCCACCTGCCTCAGTCTCCCAGTGTTGGGATTACTGCACCCTGCCCTAATCTCCTTTTCTTATAAGGACACTTATCTTATTGGACTAAGGCCCACCCTCTTGACCTCATTTTCACTTCATGACCCCTTTTAGAGACCCTATCTCCAAATATAGTCTTGTTTTAAGGTACTAGAAATTAGGACTTCACATATGAATTTTAAGGGAACACAATTCTGGCCATAACACTGGCCCTACAATTGATGTCTTCTTAGTTTCAGTGAAATTTAAAGTATACACTTCAGAAGATTGTAATTATATTAAATGAGTGTCTGCAGCTGGAAAGTACTCCCTGAGCCTTAGCTGTTTATCATCACCTATTTCACAGGGTGTTTGAAGGGACTAAATAAGATGTCCACAGTGCCTAGCACAGAGCTAAGCATATAGTGAGTGCTCAATGAATGTTGGCTACTATGATTATTATTAATTTAGAAGTATTTTCATATGAGTAAGAAGTTACTGAGAAAAAAAATCACAGTATTCTTTAAAAATAGGTAGTGATTTCTTTTTTAAATCTTAGAATTTGATGATGAGTTTGAAAACCCTAGTGTACAATCAAGAAAGCACTAAGTTGGCAGCCATGATTCAGGCATAATGCTTACAAGATTACTTTAATGTACAAAAGTGTTTTGTAATTACCTAATTGTCTGGCACCACTTCAAGTCCTATTTTTTAACCCCTTTCAGCCAGGCCAGAAACATCACCAGTGAGTGTGACACAGTGATACAAAATGCATTAAGCTTTTACAGCAGAGCCTTGAGACCCCCAATAGCATCAAGAGATTAATAATTGGAGTAAGAAAGATAAATGTCTTTTATGAATAATTCAGCCTATCATTAGAAATTAGAAACTTGAGAGCCTTGCTACATGAGAGAGTAAACAGAACCTTGCCTTAATGGGTTACAATTTTAAAATGAGGAAGACGTTGCCAATTGTCACTTAGGTAAGCTTCAAGCACACTTCTCAATAAAAAGAAACTCCCTCAAAATGAGGTCACCCACTGGGGTCAAGTTCAAGATAAAGAGATGAACACTTTCCTGCTCTGGTTTACCAGCTGGTTCTTTGTCATCTTGAATAAAATAATTAATCTCTTTATAAGTAAACCTATGAAGTTTTTAAGCCACACACATACGTTTTATCTCTAAACCAGGCATCCTCCACCAAGCCTTACTCTCAGATTGCTTCTTCCATCTGACATTTTCATGGAGTCCACCTTTATTAAAATTCCCCAACCAACCCTGGAACTTTCTAATACTGTCAACAAATCTATTCCTTGCCAACAAAAGAAAACCAGTCATGGTGGTCCTAGGAAGAGTTTGTACATTTTGCACCTGGCTTTAGGTGTGTAAAACCCCCATCTTTGCCATCAAACTCAAAGGAGTAACTCAAATGATGGACATTTCCATTTAAGTCTGAGGGAAGGGGATTTTCGTTAAGAAAATACTGTACAAGTCTGTAAATTTCCACCTATTAAAAAAGGGGTTAATCAGTGGCAGAGACAAAGCTGAGTGCTCACTAAACTCATTTCATGCTCTTCCTGGGTTCATAGCAAAGCCACTCTTCCCAGTTTCCCTGCGCAGTCGCTGGGGCCTTGTGATGAGTTCTGGCCAACTTAATGCATAAAACTCTCAGGCCTAAACCTAAAGCTCCCAGAGTCATCCTGTCCTGTCTCAGCTGCCATATTCCACCTGGATAAGGATGCAGGCTTGGAGACAAGAATGCTCCAGAGGCAAGCACTAAAAACAGCAGAGCCACCATTTGGAAGGAGCTTGGATCCTGAATGTCTGCAGAGTGCACACTCCCCACTTTTACTGACCATGTCACTCTGTAACATATGGGAGAAAGTGACTTTAACTGTGGTTAAACCACTGAGATGTAGTGGTTATTTTTTTTACAGTAGCTAGCTGTATTTACCTTGAATACTATATGTATTGATTTTTTTGATAGGACTAATACAAGGATTAATTAATTTGTTTGCTTTTTAATTCATTCAACAAGTGTCTTTTCAGATCTGCTATTCAAGAGTCACGCTGCTAGATGTCAGTTCATGAAGTAGACAGACAACTGTGACTAAGAGCTTGGACTTAGGTATCAAAATAAAGGTTCAGGTCCTGGCTCTGTCACTTATCAGTTATGTGACTTTGAACATGTGACTTAATTTCTCTGTGCTTTCGTTTTCTCACCTGTAAAATAGCGTAGTAACACTATCTACCTCATGGGTTGTTGTCCTGAGAATTAAAGAACTAATTAATGCATGCACACTGCTTTGTTCCTTATCCCGTGTATATCTCAATGAAAATTGATATTATTGCAGTCTGGGCAAATCTCCAATTTTCTAAATTAAACATAAAACGAACTATTATTGTCAAATTTATAAGTTCATCCTACTTGTGTAGTTGTGAAATTCAAATCCAGTGATAACTCTTGAAGGGACTGAAGGAATGCTTCTAGCACTTGCTCTCCTTTGGATAAATAGGCACACACTCTGGCAGTGCATGCCGGGAAATCTCATTTTAGTTGAGGAAAAGTATAAAATTACTGACGAGTTTATTTGAAGATTTGGAAGAAGAAAGAAAATGAAAATCAGAGGAGGTTTTCCTTCCTTCACATTTTCCAAGGAGAACGTTTCCTTGGTTCTCTGAAGGCTTTTCCAGTGGGGTGGGCCCATTAAATAAATATGTGTTTCTTTTTGCTTTTTCAAAATCCAGTAATGCAGAGTCTTATGTTTATTTAATATTTTCCTATTTGTTTTCATAGCCAAAATAATGTCTGCTAGGCAGGCAGTTCCTTGAGAAGATCCAGTATACCCTGTCCTGACACAGAGTCAAGAGTTTTCAGGAAGAAAATACAAAATGCTATTTTAGAGAAAGAATGAGATGGGCTGGTATTCAGAGAGTCCATTAACCTGGAGTAAGAACAAAATACACACACACAAAACAAAACAAAACTCTGGATAAATTGGCATTGAAAGACTCCAGGCCCAGAAAAGATTTTTTCAAAATGTTTATAATACATATATTTCCCTGGGCTCATTGTTCCGATTTCATTTATAAATAGCTAATGAACACGAACTTTTATGGTGTGAACAAACGAACTAGAGAAAAAGGGAGATTGGGTTAAAACAAAAAAGCTGGTGACTTGCTTTGGGAGAGAAGTAAAACCCAAATCAGATTACAAATAAGCCCTCCTTGGCTATGAACAATGCTGATGAATTGTACCAAAAAAAGAGAGTTTGAGCAAAGATCTCAAGTCATTAAAAATGGGAAGGCAGCAATTTCCTACAAAGCAAACCAGGCAGGTAGCTTAATCTATTTTCCTTACAAACTGAAAGGATCGCATTGTCCCAGGCAACAAAAAAGGTCAGTGTGAACTTTAAAATTTCCATTTTATTTGCTCAGCACTTTGCATAGGACAGAGCCATTTTTGAGCAAGAAAAACAATTTTGTGACTAGAACCTCAAAAAGTCAGAGGAAGACAGAAGCAGCTTCTTCTTGGCACTGTCCAGGATGTGACCAGATAGGTCAGCAGCTTTTCTGTGCCCTGGTCTTTTAGCACCGTGTGTAGAAAAGGGCTTGGGCCAGGTGTGGTGGCACGTGTAGTCCCAGCTACTCAGGAGGCTGAGGCAGGAGAATTGCTTGAACCCAGGAGGTGGAGGCTTCAGTGAGCCGAGATCCCGCCACTGCACTCCAGCCTGGATGACAGAGCGAGACTCTGTGTCAAAAAAAAAAAAAAAAAAAAAAAAAAAGAAAAGAAAGAAAACAAAACAAAAGGGTTTGGGAACCAGCTGCCCCCTGTGGGATTAGATCCTGCAATTTGTGGAAAAAAGTTTTTCACCATTCTCGATTAAGGCAAACTAATCATGTTTACTTTTCAATGAATGGTCTTTCACTTTAAACAGAGTGTTTTCTACTTTTGAAGAAAGAAAATCTATCATTTGAAGTCAGAAAATGAGCCTAACGAACTGAGTTAAAGGGTTACCTTTTGAAAACAGTTTTTATTCAGATTGGGTCCAGCATTTCCCCAGCAGCCCAGGACCCCCGAGGAGAAAGGAACGGCTCTGTTTTCATTTCATCCTCTCATGTCCACATTCCGCCATAGTTGTGAATCTCCGGAGCTGTCTTTGGAGAATTTAGGACTGACCAAGACCTTAAAAAAGCTATACACAACAGGAAACTCTGGAACAAATCCTTCCCAAGGGGAACTTTCGAAGCCTGGAAATAGCTCCTTCTCAACCTGACTACCTAGCCACCACTGTGGCTGTTCAGGGAACTTCAACCCCGAGTTAGAAACTTGGTACCAGGTATCACTGACATTAGAAACGCAGGCAAATTGGTGGGAAGATTTTTTTAAGCAGAGTAGCACTCCTAGCACTCTTCATTTCACACTTTGCAAGGGTTCATCCGTTCCTGTAGGACTCTCCTTGGTGACATCCACAGGACTGCTGAGCTTCAAGTAGCTTCCACTGAGGCTCACAGTACACTTGCCTAGGACATCATTATTCTGGCAGATCAAGTACCATGGTTGGAAGCTGCTCTTAGTCCCTCCAACCAAATAAGCTATTCACATTTTCCAAGATCCCTGATTATGTGCCTGAATAGAAAAATTGGTTTCTGATTAATCAGCATCCTTGCCTTTATGCTTCTACAAAAAGCATTTGTGCTAATAATGTGATGCTTAATAATGAGATGTCTGTCACAGGAAGGGAAATGGCAATGGGAAACAATGATATTGGGCCAAGTTTAAATGTCATGCTTGTAAAAAAAAAAACCTTCACCCCAAAAAGTCATACCAGTCACTTATGTTTGTTAAAGGTGTTGCAAAGCAGAGATCGTTTTTTTCTTTCCTGTTTCATTGGTGATTTCAGGGTGTGTCCAAGCATCAGGCTGGCAGAGCTTGGCAGAGTGACATTGCTGCCAAGTTCAGGACAAATCTATTTCTCCCTCTGTTACCATTAGAACCTTCAGCTCTGCATTTAGGACCTGACACGTGCCAAACTGCCCAATTACTCCTTGCCTGTCATTAAAGTGTGCAGCTAAACACTGGGTTTGAGAATACATCATCGCAACTGTCTAAACACAAGCCCAAGTGTATTCAAGAGCCCCAGAGAGGATCAGCGTACAGGACTAAAACGATTCAAATAGATCAACATTCAAAATGTCAGATACAGTCATGCACAAAAGAAGGTTCTGCCAGTGGAGAATACTGGATTGACATCCGTAAGGCATAAAGGCGTGAGTCCTATGTTTTCTGAGCTTCTGGGAGGGCCCATCTTCCTCTGCCTTGCCTGTGTGGCTCATTGCCTGTGAGGGGACAGTGGGAAAAGCTCTGTTTTGGAAGAAGCCTGGCCAGATGGATGACATCAGTCAAGTACCCTGGCAATCCTGTAAACCAACTTGATTCCAGTTAAATCAGTGGGGACTGATGGAGATAGGAGAAGAGTGCTGGAGGGGGTCATCTGGTTAGTATAAAAAAGAAAAAGCCATTTCACCTAATTTTACTGGAGAATCTAAAATATAGAACTACTGCAAAGAGTGACCTAGCCTATCTGGTCAGCATAGGTTAAGTTCTGACACGGTAATAAGCAACTCTAGGTTTGTGGTGACTGAATCCAACAAAGGCAGATTTCCTGATACACTCCTTGTTCATCACAGTTCAGTGGAGAGGCTCCACTCATCATGGCCCTCAGAGATCCAGGCTGATGGAACAGCCACCACTCCAATACCATGCATTCCTTTGCCAGAGGGAAAGGAAGCCCTGGAGGGTCTCAAAGTGGCAACTAAAAGATCTGGCCTGGAAGTGACATCATCTCATCTGCTCAAGATTCATTGGCCAGAATTAGTCACATGGCCCCAGCAACCACAAGAGGGCCATGGCATGTACTGCCATCTGCCATTAATGACTATCTAGGCAGTAATCATCTCTAAGTAGCAAAGGTGGAGTCCTGACTCTAACTTTGCACAGTCCATGACTTTAATGCCGAAGCAGGGGCCCATAGGCCTTTGGCCCAACCTGGCTGTAGAGTTGATCCAGGGGCTTCTGAGGATGGGGAGAGGCCCTTGAGAATGGGTTGCTTTCCATAGCCTAGAACTCTAGCTTTGGTCAGATACTCCATTCTCACTCTTGAGAGGTCAGAATCCTTAGCTTAATCCTACAATGACTGATCCCTTGCTTATCTTTGTGGAGTCCTCCAGACTGGGGGGGACGGTCGGAGCAAGGAGTCTGAGAGCCAAGCGAAGAGAAATTACTCCAGCATTTATTCACAGAGCCCAGCCCCTCTTATGAGGCTCCTGGATGCAGCTGTGGGATTCACATATTGAATCCTTTGGACCCTTCCTGGTCCAGTTGCTCCTGCCTTCTTGATAGGAGAAAAACAGATCCCTGGAGCAGGGACCATAGGGAACTATTTTCTGACATTGGTTCTAATCCAGAATTTCTGCAAGAGGTCTGTGATAGCTGCAGTATTTGCAAACTGCTAAAAAATACAGGTTCCCAGATGTGTATTGCTATTTTTAGAATGTATGCAGCAATTGTGATCCATAAAATATACATTCTATTTAAAAGAGGTAATGAGTTCATTTTATCATTGCACTTCTTCTCAATCTACAGCTCCTCAAAAAAATTTTAGCATAATTTGGGAGGGGAGTGAAGAGTGGTGGTGGTCTGCCAGTTTTGTTCTGTTTTGTTTTTTGATGTTACAAAGACATAAAGAAGACCTTGTACTGTTGGAAACCTCTGCTCCCTGAATTAAAACTGATATTACATAGTACCATTACAGTATTACAGTATTCTGTATTTGCCTATATATTTACTTTCGTCAGTGAGTCTTATGCTTCCACATGCTTTCATATTGCTGCTTAGCATTCTTTTGTTTAACTTGAAGAACTCCCCTTAGCATTTTTTTATAAGCTTGGTCTAGTCATGACGAAGTCCCTCAGTTTTTGCTTGTCTCAGAAAATCTTTATCACTGTTTTACATTTGAAGCACACTTTGGCTAGGCATGGTATCTGAATAGGGTGCTTTGTGAGGGTCTTTTTTCTAGGCTTCTCAGGCCTTTTTGGTGAAATTTCTGGACAATTAACAGCAATATGTAAACATTTCAGTGGTTGCTTTTGAAGCTGATATTTGTCTTCTGGGAGAATGATCCCATTGAGGGTGGGGTAAGGCAGGAGGTTAAGTAGCATCTTGAGAATGCCAGACTAAAGCTTCATATAAATAGAACCGCTGCCTGCTGGTAGCTCAGTACAGGTGACATTTGGTCAAGGGTCATCAACAGAAGCACTAAATCAACAATTAGAGAGCTGGAATAGCGGGGATCACATACACAAACTCTCCAGCACCCATTGCAATAACTGAATGGCTGGCATCATCTATTTCAGGTGGGTCAGAGTAATCTGCCCAAAGTTGTAAGTGGAGTGAAGGGCAGGTGAGGGTCAGGATTATAGCAATATTCCAGCCCATGATTTTCTGTCATGTTAGCACAGAGGATAAGCCCAACTGTCTGGCTACTTTCATTTGTGGGAAGTTTATCACACGAGCTGTGTCGGACAAACCAAGCCTCTTGCACCCATCACCATATATTGGGCCAAGGAAAGTTTTATACCCAGTATTTTTGACCTGGGTCCAAGGGAGGCCCCCTGCTCTGAGCCTTGTTTTGAACTCTGCCCCATAAGGGGTCACCAGTGTGACTGCATAGCCAATAAGGCCAAGGACATGACTTTCTGTGTTACTCTGAGCCCCCTTGTGTCTTTGTAATAAGTTCACATCAGTTAGAATGTGACTCTTCCTTTTGACTCTCTCCTTAGGGATCTACCACCATTATTCATTTGCATGGTGGCAGTTCTTTTTTCTTAATGGTGTACAATGAGCAAAACCAGAATAGAAATTCCACCTTTGGCTGTGCATAGTAGCTCACACCTGTAAATCCAGCACTTTGGGAGGTCAAGGCGGGTGGATCACTTTAGGCTGGGAGTTCAAGACCAGCTTGGGCAGCGTGACAAAACTCTGTCTCTACTGAAAATATAAAAATTAGCCTGGCATAGTGGCGCATACCTGTAATCCCAGCTACTCAAGAGGCTGAGACACGTGAATCTCTTGAATCTGGGAGGCAGAGGTAGCGGTGAGCTGAGATTGTGCCACCGTACTCCAGCCTGGGTGACAGAGCAAGACTCTTGTCTCAAAAAAAAAAAAAAGAAAAGAAAGAAAAGGAAGGAAGGAAAGAAGGGAAAGAAAGAAAGTCCCTCCTTTGTGTCTTAGCCCTTCTTATTTATGCGGTTTCCCCAAGACCCCAAAGTGGTTGTCCTAAGTTCCCCTCGCAAGGCTGAGAAAGAGAAAAAGGGAGATGGGGCTGGTCTGCAGCTATTGGGCATGGGAAACAGAAAGCCAAAAGCATCATTCGGTGAAAAGAGAGACTTGGAGGAAAGGTACAATCCAAAGCACCACATCCAGGGGGCTGGCAAGCTCCTGATCCCAAGAGAAGCACCTGCAATCTGCCAGATGATGGGAGCAAGGAGGCTGAGAGCCAAGTGCAGAGAAATTACTACAGCATTGATTCCCAGAGCCCAGCCCCTCTTATGAGGCTCCTAGATGCAGCTGTGGATAGAGAAGGAACTGGTGAAGGAGAAAATGTTTGGACTTTACTTTCTGTGTTTAGTGTAAACCCAAGGGCCCCTTGGAGTCAAAAAATTACTGGAGAGTAAAAGAGCACTGGCAGCCGTGGGGATTGCAGCCAGTCTTTGCTCAGCAGGCTGGCTTCCAGTAAGATTAGGATCACAGAGCCCATCAGGCAAAACCCATCTCTGAGTGTCCAGGGTGAATGGTGTGCACACACAGAAATAATCTATTGCCATGGCCCTGGGGGACAATCCTGCGCCCAGACCCGGGGTGAGGTCAGGGCCTGCAGGCTGCCTGAGAAAGCTAACAGGACACCATGAGCTAATGAAGTGAGCCCAGATGAAAAGAAAGGGCTTAGGAGGGGCAGAAGAACAGCAGAGCATCTCCTTGCTAATGAAACTCCCTGAGACATGCTGTGGAGGAAAGTTTTAGGGGGAGCAAGAATCCGCATTCTTAATAGCTCCCAAAGTGATTCCACTGCACGTGGTGCCACCAGCCACATTTTGGTAGACGGGAGGTTTCACAGGACTGACGCATGACATCCTCTTGATATAGGAAGCATAATTTTCCATTTTCAAATGTTTTTGTCAATCTCCAGGAGACAGCAGTTTGCTGAGTTGGCAAATGGGCAGCACTTGGGCAGATAATGGGCTGAGCTTGTGGTGTCAGGGGCCAACCTGCCTTAATCTTCCAGGCCCCCTACATTCTCTCCTCAGGCACAGTGGCAAGACCAAAGGGAAGAGTAAAAAGGATCTTTGGGGGACAGGGAGATAGCTAGGAGTCCTGTGCCGAGGGTATTGGGTACCGGCTTCCTGTGCGAGTAGGGCCCTGCACACAGACTCAATACAGGCAGCCATGGAAACTTTTGTGTCTAGGGCGTGTGCATGCCTGCTTGCTCACTCTCTTATGGAGATTTGCCCTTGGCCTTGCTGAATGTAAATCTGTGAAAGGAAGATCAAAGGTATCTTCGTATAAGGACCTGATCCTCTGCCTCAGGGTCTCGCCTTCATGTTGTCATGAAGCCTGACTCCTGAGTCTACGACCTCAATTTTTCTGAAACTGGAGTCTGAGTAATTTTTAGAAACCCTAGACATTCTTCATTTGGGGTTTTGTCTTAATGATCATCTTAAAACAGAAGTTTTATCAGTTATAAAGACAAGAGTTTTCTTTTGGAGTAGCAATTCTCCTTTGGAAGTCCTCTACCATCAAATAAAATTTGATTTTTTTAAAGTCAGTGTCTCTCTAGCTGTGGTCTTCGAGATAATAGGGGATCTTTCTGTACATTCTCAGCGATCTTTGTGAATGGTCTTTTTTTTTCCTCTCTTAAAAGTGGAAAACAATGTTTTCCCTGCAATGTAACAATAGTTTAAAATACAAGCCCCAGAAGAAATAGAAATTCACTCTAGTGAAATTCTGTTTGGCTTTGTAATGACTTTGGGTGGAAAATCTCCAAAGATGAACTATGTCTTGTGCCAATTCATTTGAACTGAATTCAATCCAACAAGTATTTATTGAGCTGTGGTCTTGATGCTGTGGCAGGCACAAGGGAGTAGAGAGTGCTAGGGATCCTGGTCCTCTTAGGGGAGAATTATTGTACAAGGATCTACGGGAGCATTCTCCCTGGAGGAGAAAGGGAAAGCTTCTCAGAAGGATGAGTTCACCAGGATGACTGGCAGAGAGAGAAAGACAGAGAGAGAGAGAGAGAGAGATGAGCAACAGCAGCGTGAGCAAAGGCATGGCATGGCCCGTAGTCTACCATGACTGTAATGTAAGATTGGAGGGTAGATGGCCTGGGGAGGTAGAGAAATAGTCAAGAACCATGTGTGCTGTGCTGAGGAGCTTGGGCTCATTGGCAGAAAAATGGGGCCACTGTTTGGGGTTATAATGCCTTTCTGAAATCTTTCCTTCTCTGTATATCTTCATTGCCCTGTTTTCGTTGAAAATCCTGAACTCTCTCAAAGGCCATGTTTTATTGGTCTCACACTCCTAGGTAAAAAGTATTGTCATCTTAGCAATCAGACTAGAATTCCAATTAGGAAAAGACATGTCTTTGTGTGAAAAATTATGTTGATAAGAACTCAAGGTAGACTCCAAATACCTAAGCATTCAAGGTTTTAAACATCATAAGAAGGGAAATAATTTTTCATAATTGGAGAGAAAGAATTTGGCGTTTTTGTGGGGATGTCAGCGCAAAAGGGAATTGCTAAGAAGGGAGGGGAAAGGAATATGGGGTATGATGGAAGCATGTCTCTCAACTCAACAGTCAGGGAAGTCTTTAAAATTCATAAATACTATGTGCAAGTGATGTTTCTGTCATAGGATATTGAGGACAGGTTTGAATTTTAGGGCAGACTTGAACTGGAGTATAGAATGGAAGCTGCAAAGCAGAATGTGTTGTAGGACCTGAGGTGGCCCTGCAAACATAAGCCCCTGGGAAGTGCAGCCACTTTGGAAGGGGCTTTGGGTCCCCTGGACCATGGTTTTAGACTAGATATTGAGGGTTTGATGGTGAATTGTATGTGTCAATTTGGCTAGGCTATGCTGCCCAGTTGTTAAGTCAAACATAAATCTGGATGTTTCCATGAAAATTATTTTTAGATGTGATTAACATTTATAATCAGTAGGCTTTGAGTAAAGCAGATTACCCTCCATAATTGAGTAGGCGTCATCCAATCAGCTAAAAGCCTTCAGAGCAAGCAAGCATGTGTGCCCACATGCACACACACACACACACACACACACACACAGAGAGAGAGAGAAAGAGAGAGAGAGAGAAAGAGAGAGAGAGAGAGAGAGAGGACTGAGATTGCTGAAGAAAAAGCAATTCTGCCTCACGACTGCAAAATAGAAACCCTTCCTGAACTTCCTAACTGTTGCCCTGCCCTGCAGATTTTGGACTAAGAGTGCAATGTCAACTCTTACCAGGATATCTGGACTACCAGCTCACCCTATGGATTTCAGACTTGCCAGTTCCAACAATTATGTCAGCCAATTAAAAATAAAAATATCTATAGCTAGCTAGCTACCTAGCTAGCTAGATAATAGATAGGTAAATGATTGATAGATAGATAGATAGATAGATAGACAGTGATATCCTATTGGTTCTGTTTCTCCAGAGAACCCTGAGTGACATAGTTCTACAGTAGATATTTCCAGGTTCTGGGCAGGAGCCCAAAAGAAAGGGTTTCAATCTCACAATCTGAGAAAAGGCCCAAAGGAAAGGGATTCAAGCATGGCTCTTCCTTGCCTCGTTAGGATGTAAGTGCTCTGTGTCAGACACTGCTAGATCCCACCCTAACAGCTATTCTCTCTGATTTCTTCCTTACTAAAAGTACTCTAATTTGCCTGGCACATTTCTTCACTGATTTGCCCTTCTCCGTCTCCCATTCTTCCTGTCTGGAATATAGATGCAAAGCCTCATGATACAGCAGCCATTTTGCAATCTTAAAGATAAAACCACAAAGAATGGTAGAGCAGGAGGTGGAAGGACTCTGCATAGCTGAAGACGTTATGATTAGGTGTATCTGCCCTAGACTTAAGTACCTCTGCTTTTCTTAATAGGACAAAAAGAAACCTCTTCCACTCTTGTCAAGTTCCTTGCTACTTGCAGCTGAGTGCGCTCTTGACTGATGTTACCTAATCTCAGTCACTATCAGATTAAGCAACGGCATTACTTTCAGAGGGTCACTGAGAAAAAAATCGCCTGGCAGAAGAGTAAAGAGCCTGGAGATCTGACTGACTTTCTCTGAAGCCGTTTACCAAGTAGCAGATTAGTGGAGCTCACATGATCATATTTACTAGTCATCACCTTGATTAGAACACTGGAGAGGTAAGTGTTCATGGATTCAAACTAAAGAGTTGGATGGAGGAGTGTCAAGGACATGTCATCATCAGGAGGCAGGAAGCGAGAGGGTGTCTTTTGGTTTTATAAAGTAGAAGCATAGTTTTGAAAAGTAGGAAACGCACTACAAATAAAATATCTGAACCTATAGTCCAGAAGGTATCTGGTTTAAACAAAAAAGAAATTACTAGTTAGGGGCATGAACAGCACCCTATCTATAAATAGACACTGCCATCCTATCTGTTTCCTCCTACACTTGCCCTTCATGTTTTTCTCCTTATTCACTGAATCATTCATTCATTCAACATTCATTAAGCACTAGGCGCTAGGCGCACAAAGATGAATAAGACAAAGTTCATGCCTTCAAAAAGAAAAATTGGGTGGAAAAGCAGGATTGTGAACAGATAAATACCAAATTTGTTTAAGTGCTATAGAAAAGATAGGAATAAAAAGTCACGTACCACAGACTGTGCCCAAAGGACTTAGGAGTGACCCCATAGCGTAGAAGACATTTAGAGCTAGAATTTGAAGTTTAAATAGGAATTTCCTGTTAGAGACAGGGGAAAACCATTTCCATTTCCTAGATCCCTATCTTTGCAGACATGGATATTGAAGGGTATTTGACCCATCCGCTATCACCTTCTCTGAGGTGCACAGGGGTGAATGAGGAAGGAAGAGAATTCTGAGCAGAGGGAGCAGCTTACACGGAAGCCCCGTGGAAGCTGGAGTTTGACAGGCAAGAAGAAATGGAACTCAGATGGTGAGGTGGAGAGCAATATGAGATGAAGCTGGGGAAATTTTTAGGGAATCAGAATGATACCGGGATAGACCATGTGAAGGAATTGTTGGGTTTTTCATTTTTGGTTTTTGTATTTTTTCGTAAGGCAATAAAAAGTCACTGAACTCTTTTGTGTACGTAGACTATATGATCATCTTAACTGCTAATCATCTGAAGCTCTTAGACTAACAAACTGTGGTTTCTTCCAGTAACCTGGGATTCTGAGTTTTTCTTGTCGCCTTTATAAATCTAAGCTCTAGGCTCATTGGTAGGAACAGTCATAGGTATCAGAATATCTTCCCATCTTTCACAGCGGTATAGTTCTTCTCAATAAAGGCAGGCACACTGGCAAACTTTAATAACTCTCAGGTGTAATTAGGAACAGCCATTTCCCTTTCAACTTGCATAGGAAGCCCTTTCCACTGAGGAGGGCACCCTGTCAGTCTCTGGGTGGCATCTGATGAAGCCAAGGATTACACAAAGCAGCAACGGGAGGTAATGATATCTACACAAAATACAACCTCCAAAGAGCAGGGCCTGGAGCCCAGCAGATACCACTGCATTGACTGTTGCGTTTTATTTATACCCTCCTGAATATGTCATTTTCCATAGTTAGGATGTCAGGCTGTGACCTGAATTTCCAAGTATGTTGCCTGTACCATCAGCCATGAGCTTGCAGCCAGGCAGGAATTTAAGTATGTAAAGTGGGGCTTGCATATTCAGTGTTTTAGGTAAGGAGGATGCCTTGGATCTTGGCCCAGATGAGAAGGAGTTGCCTTTCTTTTACATTAATATGGCCTTACTTAAAAGGACATATTTACACAAACACACACATAGACACACACACGTTACACACAAAGAAAATTCTCAAAGGGCTTTCTAGGGAGGAACTTTTAAGAAGGAACACTCTCAGAAGCATATTTTATTTGCAAAGGTAAGGAGCTAAATTGTAGGGTTAACAGCAAGAATGAAAAGGCTGAGAAATGCTATGCCAGAGACATGATGATTCCTCTGGAATCTCAGATTTTTCTCTAGGGAAAGAAGCAACCAAGGTCAAATGGAAAAGCATGGGAAAAAAATTAAATATGGCTCTGCTTTAAATTGCTAGCAACACTTTCAGGAATGCTTGGCCGCCCTATTGGTAGGAGGTAGGGGAAACTAGGGTTCTTTTCCAGAAATCTGCTTAGGGTATGGGAGTGGATTTTGACAACAAACAAAATCGGTTTTACCCTCAAACTTGAAAGGGCTAGGAGTCCTGTATCCTCAACTGCTGAACATATTCTAACTGCTTACCTGGACTTTATTTTGCCCTGTGGCAAACAGGCCTTTTGATGACCAAGGCTGGCGGGGGCAATCAGAAGTGAGCAAACAGGTCACCGTGTAATCAACCTAAACACAGCAAGTGGCCACGTCTTTTTTGGAGAACTCTATCTTGTCATCTGACAGAAATAAGGAGTATTTTTCTGAACAATCTCTTCTTCTCCTGCCCAGTTCTCAAAAAAGTCCTCTTTTCTTCCCTATTCCAAGCATCCTTGTGCTGTCTCTCATTCTTCTTCCTTTCATCAAAACATTTTCTAAAAGGCTTTTAAGCGATGATAGCATTTTAAATGAAGAATCTATTCTATCAAAGCAGCAGTGGGAACATGGCTTGTTTGCAGGTGTAAGTTCTGGAATTTTAGTTACGTGTTGCACTGAGCATCTACTATACACATCTAGGACTTTTTGCTTTTGTTGTTTGGTTCCCATAATGGAAGTGTGATTTGTCTGTTCAGCATGCTTTCCTTTGGAGAATTACCCCTCCCTAGTCCATAACAATTTTGCTCAGCTTGTATGGATTAGGTGAAATTTCCCTTCCCTTCCTCTTCCCCCAGGAAAGGGCTTTCGACCCAGTCTGGGCCAATCACAGTATTCTAAAATCATCTGCCATGTCATGGGTTTAAGAGTGAGCATGTGGCAGTTGCTGACATTTGGATATTCCCGTTTCTCTTTGACTGCAGCTCTCTGTGCCCTGTTGCAATAAAATATTCAGTTAATACAGTAATTAGCTCTCTCTTTTGTTCACAAACAAAATTGCAGTTGAAAATGGATGTGCATAAACAAATAGATTGTTGCTTATAAATGGAAAACTTGGCTCAGGTAAGGGCTCCTGGGAGCTCCACAAGGACTTAAAAGACAAAACCAACAGGAGCCATTTCAACACAAAAATAAACTCTTTCACCCTCACATCTAAATACACAACGATTTCACTTAGCGAAACTTGCAAAAACACTATTTGTGTGTTTGTTTCTTTTTCTCAAAAAAGACGTTTGCTGCTGATGACAAAACAATCCTAAAAACATCCCATTTCTTTGGAACATAGAATCAACCCCCTCACACACAGTTTGGGTTATGGAAACTGTTTGTGGGTCCATTTATTAGTAAATCCATAATAACACTGGGCATTTTTCATTTTCTCTCCACTTTCAACTTAAAATTGTAATACTATACCTATGTTCAATAGGCTTTTTACATTTATTGCCTTTATACATACTGGACGTGATGAGGTTCATAACCTTTGGAAAAATATCTCAGAAATTAAGCAGAAATCACCAAAGTGGTCATAGGTGAAAATGGCAAGGTTGCTTTTGCCTTTTTTTTGTGGCAAACAGAATGGACACTTTTTTTTTTTTAACTTAAAGCCAAGCTTTGTTCCTATTCATGTAATTAACAACATTTCATAAGTAGAGGAGCTTCTGTACTGATTAAGCCAGTGTTATGTTAGCCCTTCCATAAAACTTAGGATCGGAAGATTTTAAAATTAGTTAACAGTTTTGGAATAGTATTGCTATATAATAGTATTCCTCAGTTAGCTTTTCAACCCCTGGAAAGGCACTTACTGCAATGATAAATAGGAAGGAAACTTCTGTTGATATCCTCAGGTGCAGAATACTAAAGAAGGGACAGAGGTTGCACTGGGTAGATGCTAATGCCACCCCAGTTCTGAGAGTCTTTGGCTCTATTTTTTTTCTCCACCCATTGTGAGCAACCTTGATCACACAGCTTGCCTTTAGGGAAGCCAGAAAACATGCTGGTCTGGTCCTCTTTGCAGCTAGTGTACATAACACACTTGTTACGCAGCTGGTATACATAATACACATAACACACGAAGCCCAGGCTTAGTAATCAGAGAGACCTGGGTCCACATTCTACCTGTTTTTTACTAGCTGTGTGGTCACATTTCTGAGCCCGTTTTTTCAATCTATAAAATGAGAATACTAATGAATGCCTTCCTCATTGAGCTGTTATGATTAAGTGGCATAATGCATGGAAAATTCCTAGAACATATGTTGGAACATGATAAATTTACCCCTATTACTACTATTATGCATAAATCATTGGGAATTATGGTTTAAATATTTTCTTTTGAAAAGAAATTTTTTGAAGAAAAACTCAAGGAAGCAGAAAAGCAAAGAACAGCATAAAGAAGCCCCCATGTACCCATTACCCAGTTAAGTCAAATCGTCAACTAATAACGGTGACTCTTGCTTTATGTCCCCACCCCCACCCCCACCCACCACTTATCCCCCCTGCAAATCCCGAACATAAATAATTTCATCTGGGGCTTATAGGCTTCTTTGTTAAAGAGTGTCTGCCCTAAAAGACCAATCTACTCCAGCTGTGTTGGCAAGAAAACCTCTGGATTATTGTGGTGAATTTTCCCAGGTTTACCTTTTCCAAAATGAATCCCAAAGAATATTTTTCCACAGCGTGTTAATAGGTTTTTATGCCAAAAGTATACAGTTCTCTGGTCAAGTAAATTCTCAAATCATTAAATTAAAAGATGTCATTCTTCTTTATGCTACATGCTTTTTTGGAACATTTAATAGGTTCTTATACCATCAGCCTCTAAGAAGACAGTAGAGGGTGCAGAATTTCTTACACATATTAAACTCTGCAACTACCTTCTCTAGTGGCATCTTGGGGACCAAATGCTCAATGGAACATACTTTGGCCAGCACAGAATCAGACAAATGCTATTTTGTGGGATTTTTGCCACTATTTGGGTAGCCAGATGGCCTGCTCCAGGCCACACAACTGCACTTTCTTTGAGCTTCTTCAGTTTCCATTTGCTTAGTGTAACAAGAAAGAAGCCAGAATCCTGAGTTCTGGGGGCCACTATCCCTATTAGTAAAGGAGACATGGTATAAATTCTTTCACTATCTTGACACACAGGGAAGGACCATTAAAATGGTTTGGGAAGTCAGAGAAGAGTGAATAGAATTGAATTGAGTGTGAGATATGATATCCCAAGCGCTTCCCAAGTCCTGAATTTCTAAACAATAGCAGTCTACATAAGCAGAGCCCTGTGAACTTGAGGTTTTGCATTTTACACTATCACTGACTGTTAGCATTAGACTGGGATTTGTGCTTAATGACTTTAAGAAGGGGAGAAATGGAGGACTTGGAGGATCTTTTAAAAATGTTGAGTCAAAGTTCCCATCTGAAGTGTGCCATCAAGAACATGGGTTGCCTCTTTGGTTATTAGGTAACTGTGCTGTCCTGTGTGCCTCTGTGAACCTTACTTTTCTAATGCTACTGAGAGAGAGTCGCCTGGGGGAAGTGTGGAAGCTGTGAGGAGATGTGGTAGGTATTTACTGAAGTCCACTCACATCCAGTTCTCCTCTCTTTCTGGGAGCTTTGAAGTTGTACTTCTCAACTTTCTTACAGTGAAGTGGAGCCATTTGACTAGTTCCCCCAGCCATTTGACTAGGAGCAGAAGTAAAATTAGTCACCTCTAGGCTGAGTTAGTGAGAGGCCCAGACTGATTCTCCAGGCTTTCATTTCCTTGTCGCAATGTCTGGGGAGTTGCCTGCATATTTCGGGTGGTACAGCCATAAAATGGAGTAGCATCTGCCAACCTGGGGAATCTGAATGATTCTGTGGAGCAGAGCCCCTCGCTGACCCATGATGGACATGTAGTGTGAGCAAAAATAAACCTTTGTTGTGTTAAGCTACTAGGTTTTGGGGGTTCATTTTCCACCAAGGCATAACTAGTGCTTCCTGATTGATACAGGAGGCTTAGCTGTGTATATTATTGCCCCACTTATCTTCTCCACACTCAAGCAGGCTGCCTAGCATGGATGTCTAACAGCAAATCTTAATGAAACAGAATTATGGATACTTTACACGAGAGTCTGGTCTCTGACGATAAGTTAAAAATATAAAAAATGTATCAAAGGATGATATGATGTGAATGTGTCCCCCAAAAGCGCATGTGTGGGAAACTTAGTCCTCCTCAATGCAGCAATGTTAAAAGGTAGGGCTTTGGGGAGGTGATTGAGTTATCCAGAGGACTGAATTAATTCATTCATGGATTAATGGGTTATTGAGGGAGTGGGATAAGTGTCACCACAGTGGGTCTTTTATAAAAGTCAGCTTGGCTATCTCTCTTGTGAGCCCCCTTTGCCATGTGATGTTGTATGCCACCTTGGGACTCTACGTAGAGTCCCCACAAGCAAGAAGGCTTTCCCCAGATATAGCTCCTCAATGTTGGACTTTACAGCTTCCAGAACTGTAAGCAATACATTTCTTCCCTTTAAAAATGACCTAGTCAAAGATATTCTGGCATGGCAACAGAAAACAGACTGAGGCAGGTGGATATCAACTTCTGAGCCTCCTCTCTTAATAGTCACTAAGTAGTCCACTCAACTGAGTTCTCCGATATTCTTATTTATCATAAAGATGAATCAGAGAGAGGGTTTCTGAAGCCTCTAATACCTGCCAAGTAACACATACTAATAACCAACTAATTTACTAAGTGATTACTAGCACCAGGCATTTTCCCAGCACTTTAGATACATATTTACCTCACTTAATCTTCATAACAACCCAGAAGTTAGTACTAATATCATCCCTATTTTACAGATCTTTGCCTTACAGAGAAAACATAAGAAATTTGAGTAATTTGACCTAAGTCACAAAAAATAAGAAGCAGTAAAACTGGAATAAAATTCAAGACAGCCACACTCTAACCACTATATTTTATGGCTCTCACAAATACCTTTTAAAAGTAATGTCTCCAGCTATTTTTCGACTTCAGTCCCTTCCTGCCTTCCTCTACTTCCCCATTAACCAGCCATTTCTGTAACCATCGATGATTGAATAAAGAGCAGAAGCATTAATCCCCAACTTTATCTACTTTGTAAATTGACATACATTATTTTATGTAGGCTGAGGTTGTTTATGTGGTAGGTGGGGGATCCTGGTGCAAGGCTGGATAAACTAAGAGGGCTCATCAGGGTGTACAAAGGCTCCAAATGAGGTTGAGCTTCCGATTCATGTTTAGCCATCCTACTAGATGAGGAGGACAAAGGTATTTGAAGCATACAAGACCAAAATGTTGATTAATGCAGAGAATTTTTTTAATTTTACTTTTTGATATAAAAGCAATCCGTCTTTTGTAAGAAATATGAAAAATACAAATAGGTACAAAGAAGCAACTTAAAATCACCTATAATTGCACCTAACCTGCATTTAACCTACATTTAATCAGATATTTCTGCACTATTTGTTGAAAACATTTTCCTTTCTCTACTGAATTGCTTTGGTGATTTTGTCAAAAATCAATTAGCCAAAAAAATCGTATATTTATTATCAAATTCTCTATTCTGTTCCATTGATCTATTTGTCTATTTTATAGGGATTTCTGTAGTTTTTATAACTCTTTTTTTTTTTTTTTGAGACGGAGTTTCGCTCTTGTTACCCAGGCTGGAGTGCAAAGGTGCGATCTCGGCTCACCGCAACCTCCGCCTCCTGGGTTCAGGCAATTCTCCTGCCTCAGCCTCCTGAGTAGCTGGGATTACAGGCACGCGCCACCATGCCCAGCTAATTTTTTGTATTTTTAGTAGAGACAGGGTTTCACCATGTTGACCAGGATGGTCTCGATCTGTTGACCTCGTGATCCACCCGCCTCGGCCTCCCACAGTGCTGGGATTACAGGCGTGAGCCACCGCGCCCGGCTATAGTAACTCTTAAAATCAGATAACCTGGGCCTCCTTTGTTCTTCTTTTTCCAAAGTTTTTGTTTATTAGTTTATTATTATTATTTTTGAGATAGGTCCTAGCTCTGTTTCCAGGCTGGAGTGTAGTGGCGTGATCTCTGCTCAACATCCCAGGCTCAAGCAATCCTCCCACCTCAGCCTCCCAAGTAGTGCACACCACCACACCTGGCTAATTTTTGTATTTTTTGTGGAGATGGGGTTTCATCATATTGCTGAGGTTGGTCTCGAACTCCTGAGCTCAAGCAGTCCACCTGCCTCAGCCTCCAGAAGTACTGGGATTACAGGCATGAGCCACTATTGTGACCAAATTATTTTGACATTCTACATCCTTTGTTTAAATATACATTTTACTATTAATTAACATGGTAATTTCTTTTAAATAAGCGCCTATTGACATTTTGATGGAGATTGTGTTGAATCTATAGGCCAGTTGGGGAAGAACTGGAATCTTCTCAATACTGAGTCTTCCAATTCAGGAGAATAGTGTATCTCTTCATATATTTAGGTATTTTTAAAATTGTCCCCAAAAGTTTGTTATTTTTAGTCCAGAATTCTTGTACTGCTACAGATACATCTCACAATTTTTTAGATGTGGTCCAAATAATTTATAATTTCACTTGCCATTCCTTTTTTGACACATGGGCTATTTAAAGGTATATTGTTTAATTTCTTAATATTTGGCTTTTTTTCTTTTAGGTCTTTTACTGACTTCCAAGTTAATTCTCCTGAATTAAGAAAATATGCTATGTATAATTTTAATCTTTTGAAATTTAATGAGACATTTTGTAGTCCTGCATATGGTCTGTCTTAATGAGCATTTGATGTGCACTTGAAAAGAAGACGTATTCTGCTATTGAGATGTGTTCAAATAGGTCAAAGAAATCTAGATGGCTAATAGTGATGCTCAAATTGTCTACATTTTTAATCAGATTGTGTATGCATGTGCACGCACAAACACTCCCCATCTTCAGTTTCAGAGGTCGTTTTTGCTGAGCACAAAACTCATGATTAACAATTTTTTTTCTTTTAGCACTTTAAAGACGTCATTCCAATTTTTTCTGGGCTCATTTTTTTCTAAGGAAAAGGCCACCATTGTACATGTTGTTATTTTCCTATGTGTAGTGTGTCTTTTTTCACTCTGGCTGCTTTCAAATTTTTTTCTCTTCATTTGATTTTCATCTGTTTGATGATGATGAATCTATTTGTAACTTTCTTTGTATTAATTCTGCTTGTGCTTCATTGAGCTTCTTGGCTCTGTGCGTTGTCATTTTCATCAAATTTAGAAAGATTTTCACCATTATTTTTTCAAATATTTTTTCTGTTTTCTTCTCTCTCTCTTCTCCACCTAAGGAATCAATTAAATGTGTCTTAGGCTTTTTGGTATTGTCCCACAGGTCACTGAGTCTCTGTGCATTTTTTCAAACTTATTTTCTCTGTTACTTTGATTATTTATATTGATTTGTCTTCAAGTTCACTAACATTTCTGCTGTCTGCAGTCTGTTCATAAGCCTAACTACTAAATTTTTCATTTCATATATTATACATATTACTTCTAGAATGTCTTAATTCTTTTTTATTTTTCTATGAGTTTTTACATCTAGTCACTTTTTCTGACCATCTTTTTACTTAAATCTTGGAGAATGTTTATAATAGCCACTTTAAAGTCTTTTTCAGCAAATTCAAATATATAAGAAATTTCAGGAGCTGTTTGTGGTGACTTGTTTTCCTGTTTCTTTTCATATCTAGTTAGTTTTAATTGTAGATTGGACATTGTGGATAATATATTGTAGAAATATATTGTAGAAACCTGGAGATTCTGTTACCTTCCTCGAAACAAATTTTTTTTCTTTCAACAGTTTAATTACTGATCACTCCCCATGAATATGTAATGGCTTGGTTTTCAGCTTTATTAGTAACCTGCTTCAGTTTTTCCCTGTTTTAAAGCTTTTACTCAGCCTGAAGGACATGGATTTTACTACAAAATCATAGTCTTCATGGCATTTCAAAAGGAAAGTCTTACTCAGCAATTGCTCTCCTGGTCATTTAGTCCAGAGAAATAAAAACTTATGCTGCACAAAAACCCATAAACAAATGACTACAGAAGCTTTATTTGTAACAACCCAAACTGGAAACAGCCAAGATATCCCCCTCATTAGGTGAATGGTTAATCACATTGCATTACAGTCATACCATGAAATGCTGCTCAGCAACAAAGTGAAACTGTTGATACATGCAACGTTTGGGTGGATCTCAAGAGCATTATATTGAGTTATAAGACAAAAAAAGCCAACCTCAATAGGTCACATACTGTATGACTGCTTATATATAACATCTACAAAATGACAAAATTAAAGAGATTGAGGACAATTTTAGGTCACTGCCAGGGGTTAGAGATGGTTGGTTGGTTGGGCATGTCTATAAGGAATCACATGAGGGGTTTTTTCATGGTGATGAAGTAGTTTTATATCTTTTTCTTTTTAGGGACAGGATCTCCCTCTTTCATCCAAGCTGGAGGGCAGTGGCACAATCATAGCTCACTGCAGCCTCAAACTCC
>NW_022436945.1:40977813-41162185 GCF_009761245.1 Sapajus apella
CATCTCTACTAATCTCTCTCTATATATTAGAGATTATATATAGAGAGAGATTAGTAGAGATGTGATATAATTCTCTCTCTCTGTCTCTCTCTCTATATATATAGATTCTATATATATATTAGAGATTAGTAGAGATGTGGTCTCATTATGTAGCCCAGGCTGATGTCAACCTCCCAACCTATGGCCTTATGCTATGGAGAACACAGAGGGTAACGTACTTGAAGAATGATCAGAAAATGAGTATGAGGCCCAGGATAATTTGTAAAAAGTTTAGTTATCTTCCTGCCTCGGCCTCCCTAAGTGCTAGGATTACAGGCATGAGCTACTATACCTGGCAAAGTTCTGTATCTTGATTGCAGTAGAGGTAACATGTATCTACTCATAGGATAAAGTGGCATAGAATGGCACACATGTATAGTGCTAAGTTTATAGATTTGTTCTGATATTGTATTATAGTTATGTAAGATATAACTGACTGGTACATGAGACTTATCTTTGTAACTTTCTGTGACTTTAGTGTTTATTATTTCAAAACAAAAGGCTTAGAAGAAACAAAGAAAATCCTGAGCTTTTTACCAAGCCCGTCCAACTTCAAAGTCTGCCTCCCTTGTATTGAATACCAGCTAAAATTCTGCCCAGCTTTTTCAGACTTCTAGTTGTTAAGTTCTGCTCAGCAAATTGGAATCTTCCTCTTGCCTCTAGTTCATCCATGGATTTGAAGAGCATTTGTCATCAGATCTGCTGGTTTCTTCTTTTACAAGTGCCTCCTGTTCAGGATTTCCCTCCTCAATTTTCAGCCACTCTTGCAGCCTCACATTGCATCTTCTATCTCAAGCCAATAAGATGCTAGCTTTCTCTGCTTGAATTCCAGCCACCCGACACTTCATAGAATGCAGAGTGCCCTCAGAGGAGCAGTCAGATAAATGCAGACCTCACCTACTGTTGTCCCCTTCTTCCAAGGATTGAATCCCTTAGAAATTCTGCCCACTTTCGTTCAATCTCTGGTGCCTTCAAATCATTATGTCATATAAATATATGGGCAAATACATGTATATAAAATACTGCATGCATAAAAGCCAATTACAAATTTGTATTATTATTCTACATCTTTAGAATTTTTTACAGATTACAAACCACTTTTCCATTTTATGAATATTAATCTTGTGAGTTAAAAGGAATATTATTATACACTATCTGATCTTTATACAAATTATCCTGGGCCTCTTTCTCATTTCCTGATCACTCTTCAGTCTTACAAGTGCTTCACCCGTTGTGTTCTCCATGGCATTTTGGTTCACTAGGGCTCGCCCCTTATTTGCTTTTTCACTTTGCCTATTCCCCACAGGTAATCTCATAATTTTAACTACTTCCTATGAACTACCAGGTTCCACCACTGTATATAGTAAAGTCAGGACCTCTGATCAGATACCAACTCATAATTGCCTATTGGGATTCGGAGTATTGATAATCTGAATATCTAATTGCCTGCTGGAATCTCCACATGCATGCCCACAGACCTCAAAAAGCATGTTCAAAATTCAGCACTGTATCTTCCCCTAAGATTTTGTTTTCTTTCTATATTTTCTGTTTCCTGGAGCAGTACCACCACTCTTAGCACTC
Source organism: Sapajus apella (assembly GCF_009761245.1). Taxonomy (NCBI): domain Eukaryota; kingdom Metazoa; phylum Chordata; class Mammalia; order Primates; family Cebidae; genus Sapajus; species Sapajus apella. The sequence goes on from NW_022436945.1 coordinate 40,979,434, forward strand.
AAGCTAGAAAAATGTACGTTGTCTCTCACCCTTCAGGTCCAAATACTCATCAAGTCCTGCCAAGTCTACACCTGATTTGAGCTCCACCTTTCCTCTCCACCCTACTTCTACGCTAGTTCAGTATCTCAGAATTTCTCATCTAGACTATTGCAGCAAACTCCCGATTGGTCTCTTTATTTCTAATCTTGCACGGTCCAGGCCAGGGACTATAGGTCTAGAAAGCAAACTTGGACTGTGATCTAAGTTAAAGAGGAACCATGGGTTAATAAGCGCCTCTGTGGCAATATAGAAATCCCCCAAATTAGATTGCTAACATCGGCAAAAATTAGTATGTTTGTTCTCTTTTAGTGAAGGCAGACAGATTTAATAATAGTAATTCCCTGGGTAGACGGTGGGTAGGCAGACCACAGCTTCTGATGACCCTGGTCCATTTGAGAAATAAAGTTATATATAATATATAGAAATTATTGTATATGTGATGTTGTATATAAAATTTTATTTCTTAAATGGCTAAAGTTGAGGGATCTCTGAGGATTTTTTCAGGACCTTCATGCTGGGATCTGGTGCTATTTTTTAAGGAATAAACGTACCAGGAGCAAAATAAGTCACAGATATACTTCTGCTATGGATGACCAAGTTTAAGGGAAAAAAAGCCAACCTCCTCCCTGACCCAAAAGGAAAGGCTCCAAGCTCTTGTTTTCTTACTTCTCCCCTCATCTTATTATGTTCTACCATCAAGTTTCGAGTTACAAACTTTCACCAAACATCTTGGCGTCAGGCACTATGCATATCAAAACAGAACAATAAAAGTGAGGCATGAAGAAGGAAGAAAATGGAAATGAGCAGCAAGTCTGTTGAGATTTCCTCACTTTATGAGGATCAAATCCCACGCATGGGGACATTGTAAGGCAGGATTGAATCCCAGCTTATGAGGACCAAGAGTGTTTCTTCATGTCTCATCTTTTTCCCATTTCCCTTTCCCAATACATTTTCCCTTACTTATTTGTTTAAAGGGAGAAATTAAATGCATACTCTGATGAAATCTTTGGGTCCTGGTCAATTCGTTTTCAATTACACTGGAGTAAGAAGGATGTGGTGAAGGGGAGACATATCAACCCCCTCAGCTCTTTTCTTGTTTTCAGCAAACTTCCTGAGTCATGCTGGAGGCAGTCCTGGCCACAGGGAATTTCACACGCTGAGAAGATGGTCTTCTACAGCAGTACTTCTCAAACTTTAATGAGAATGTGAATCACCCGAGCATCTTAAGTCAGGTGGTCTGGGTTGGCATAGGATGGTCTGCATTTCTAACAAGCACCCAGGTGATGCCAATGCTGATGGTGCCCGGGCCACACTTGGAGTAGTGAGGTCCTGTCATTGTCACCATATGACACAGCATTTGCTAAACATCTACCTGCACTATGCTCTGACCTAGATGTTGAATTAACATTTATTTTCAAACCAGAAACAGTCTTCTAGGTGCTGGGAAGGTACAAGATAAATATTTGATTTCTGCCTTCAGTGAGTTTCCAGACCATATTTAAGATCAAAGCCAAGGACATAAAATAGCACTATGATTATAACATGAAAAGGCCCTATAATAAGGACATAGGAGCTATTGCCAAATCCATGGTAAGCAACTTAAAATATACCTGTAAATGAAATTCTCTCTTTCTCTCTCTTTTTTCTCTCTCAGACTCTTAGATCTTAAAGTTAGTTATACTTAGTGCTTTACGGCATTTACCCAGAATCTTTACACAGGGAGCAGGGAAGAAGTAAAAAATTTTGAAGGTAGATCTTAAAGGGCAGGAAGCACTGGAAATTTTTTTATTTGAAATTATTCCCAAAAACCTGCTCTCTGGGATATCCATAGTAAGTATTTCCAATTGTCCATTGCTGCTGAATTTGGTCACATCTTGGATCTTACTTTCAATTTTGGTGGAACCCCTGTTCTTCATTTATATGTGTGGTATACGTTCTAATATTAAGACCCAATATTATGTGCTGCCTTCTGGTGACATTGGAAGGACTTTGAAAGGTCTAACTGCAAGTTCCCCTCCTCAATCTGCTTCTGTGAATAAGGTCCCTTAGCCAAACAACTTGCCTTATCAAAGGGACTGCTTGCAATTCCTGCTTATCCCTAAGTGGTAGGCTTTGTTTCCCTTCCAGCCTAGAGAACTACTCAAACAAGCCAACCACTCCTCCCATGAAAACCAGGAGTCACCCATCCTTTTGATACTGCAAAGCCTGCCTCACAGCCCCTGATGGCTCATTATGCTTCTGAGTTGAGCCCCCGTGTGGCCTTTGGGGTGTGCACTGCCCTTCTCTCCCAGGGTTTGAGTTTATGGACATGGGGGTATAATACACTCCTGTAGATATCATCTGTCCAATGCTGGGCGCTTTGTGTTCCACCATCCCTGTAATCCCAGAGCAGGAATGCCAATGAAGTGAATAGGAAGCCATTAAAACAACATGTGATTTGGCTTTGAGTGGGATTTCAGTTTGATGAGTGTGCTAAATGGCATATGGGTGTAAGTTTGCCACACAGAACATGGATTTCAGAGAGCTTTGAGATTCCCTTTATTACTATCATTACCTTGAGCATTCAGGCATGAGCTGATGCCAACTCTCAGATGCCTTGATATTTAAAACCTTTTGACTGGACATTGGATTTCCATCTCAGTAATTCTTTCACTTATATGAATGGTGTTCACTGCCTAAGACAAAGTTGGAAATATTTTGACTGCTCATATGTATTACAATTTATCCCGAAATCAGTATGTTAAACTCAATATCATAATTAGTACTAAAATGCAAATGCCATAGAAGAATGTTTATAGCAGCATTATTTGTAAGCGTTTCAAACTGGAATGTCCATGAAGAACCAATGCCTCAAGCAAAATGTCCATCAAGAGTAGAATGAATAAATGAACCAAGAAATATGTATACAGTAGAATACTATTCAGCGATGAAAATAAGCAGGGCCAGGTGCAGTGGCTCATGCCTGTAATCCCAGCACATTTTGGTAGGCCAAAGAGGGTGGATTACCTGAGGTTTGGAGCTCGAGACCAGCCTGACCAACATGGAGAAACCCCATCTCTACTAAAAAGAGAAAATTAGCCAGGCATGGTGGTGCCTGCCTGTAATCCCAGCTACTTGGGAGGCTGAGGCAGAAGAATCACTTGAACCTGGGAGGCGGAGGTTGCGGTGAGCTGAGATCACGCCATTGGAGCACTCCAGCCTGGGCAACAACAGTGAAGCTCCATCTCAAAAAAAAAAAAAAAAGAAAAAGAAAAGAAAAGAAACAAAGTACAGCCACATGCAACATCTTAGATAAGCCTCACAAATATATTGATCTAAAGAACCAGATACCAAAGAAAACATATGTCTGATTACATTTTATAAAATTTTAAGAGTAAAATTAATCTATGGTATTAAACGTAATAATAGCAGCTATCTTTGGGAAAGAATGAGGTAGCAGTTAGGAAGATAAATGAAGGAGAGATTCTAGGGATATGTTTAATGTTCGATTTCTTTTCTTTTCGTTCTTGCTTTCTTTTTTTTTTGAGACAGGGTCTTCCTCTGCCACCCAGGCTGGAGTACAGTGGCGTGTTCTCGACTCACTGCAACCTCTGCCTCCCAGGTTCGAGTGACTTTCCTGCCTCAGCCTCTGGAGTAGCTGGGATTACAGGTGTGAACCACCATGCCTGGCTAATTTTTGTATTTTTAGTAGAGACTGAGTTTCACTGTGTTGGCCAGGCTGGTCTTGAACTCCTGACCTTAAGTGATCCACCTGCTTCAGCCTCCCAAAGTACTAGAACTACAGGCGTGAGCCACCGTGCCTGGCCTTAATGTTCAATTTCTTGATCTAAGTCATGGCTTAATGAGAATGTTCATTTTGTGATAATTCATTATGCTATACGCTCTTCTCTCTCTTTTCTGTATATTTCAATAGAAAGATGTATTGTGTTAGCAGTAAAAAAATCAATATCTCTACATCTATGTAACAATTATTTATTAAGTGCCTTCTATATGCTTAATATGAGGATGAGGTTTCTATGGTGACCAAGACAAGCATGGTTCCCTATAATGTGTCAAGATGAGAATTGGTCACCAAAAATTAGTGCCCTGGGAAGTAAGTGATAAAGCCCATAAGAAATGGAAGTGCAAACTGCTGCAGGGGTTCAAGGGAGGGCAAGATCATTTTTGGCTGCGGCATCAGGGGAGGCTTCATGGAAGAGGTGACACAGCAGGTGGGCCATGAAGGACAGGTGAAATTTACATATGTGGACATGGTAGAAGACTTTGCAGGTAGAGAAAATTGTACCAATATGGTATCATTTCACTCAAATGGTGAGTCTAAGGTGAACGGGGAGAGGTCAAATGCTTTATGGTAGCTGAAGCACAGGAAGATGGCAGGGAGTGATGGCAAATGAAAACAAAATCCAGTCCTGAAAGTCTTATTGTTAGGCTAAAGAGTCAGGCTTCATCCTGCAGAGGGTGGGGTTTTAATGAAGGAGAAGTGAGCTTTAGGAAGATAAAAATAGCCACAGTATGGCCTTCAGATCTTAGGTGGCAAGAGCCAGCTATGGAAAGCCAGGTAAAAGACTGGCTACAGTCCAGACCTGAGGTGTGAAGCGCTTGGATTCGTGTACTTACAAGTGTGACAGAGAAAGATGCTGAGTATGCACTTCAAAGGAGCAAATGAGTTAAATGGATCTGATGTTTCAACCTCAGCTCTACCACGTTACTGATTGGTAAAACTAGAGGAAACTAACATTTCCAAGCATTAGTTTTCTCCATTTTTAAAGCGGAGCTAAAGGATTATGATTATCAGCAAATATAAAGGACCAAGTACACTGCTCATAATATCAAGCTGATAAATGGTAGTGGTCATTACAATCATCATTACCATCTTAGCCTGCCTAAACTCAACTTTCTTTGTGTCTACCCTAAGTTAAATTCCTTTCATCCAAAAGGTGAACATCAACCTTTAAGTGTTGCAGAGCAGGGGATCCCCAGAACTGGGGCTTCCCTCAAGAATATTCTTGGTTTTGTCTAAGAAGGAATTCAAGGGCCAGCCAGTGGTGGAAGGAAACAGCTTTATTGAGGAAGTGGTCTTAGAGCCTCATGACTGCTCTTGCAGAGCTGGGCTGTCTCATGGGCAAAGCGTCGAGAGTAGCAGGTCAGGGCAGTTCTACAGCCACATTTACACCCACTTTTAATTATGTGCAAATTAGAGGGCTGGCTATTCAGAAATTTCTGGAAAAAAGGGTGGTAATTTCCAGATCGGAGTGTTGCCAGAAAATGAGTAAACAGTCATGATATTGGAGAACCTGTCTTATGGAGCCAGTCTTCAATCTGGTCCAGAGCTGAGCCCCTCCTCTCAAGTTGAGTCCCACCTCCTACCTCATAAGGAGGCAATCTCCCTCAACAAATGGAAGCCCTCTTGAAATTCCTTCCAAATATAGTGTGTAAAAGAAGACAAAAGAAAAAAAAATGTGTATGTGTGTGTGGGTGTGGGTATGTGGGAATGTCTCACTGAAAATTCCCAACATTAACAAAAAATTAACAGTCCTCTAGAAGTCAAAGACCATGTTCAGCTCTTTAGGTGGACTGATGACTATCTTCCATCAAGCTCAAATGCAGGCTCAAGGTCATGAGTCACACTAGTGACTGCCCCTGACTAGAAGAGAGAACTTTTCATGAGGGAAATTATTCATTTAACATCAGACATTACTCTGTCTGACTCAAAATGTGGTTAGCTTCTGTAACAAAATCCATGTAAACAGATCTCCCATGAGCCCTTGCAAAGATCCTTAGCAACTTCATGCATAATGGAAGCTTATGTAAGTGTGGGTTGCCTCAGGCTGGCGCCTTTTCAGAGCTCTTTGGGGTTTCTCTTGTGATTTTTGTGTTCTCCTTCCTTCAGATATTTGGGTTCTCTGAGACGTCATCCCACAGAGATGATTTCAATCCTGGATTGAAGAGCCAGTCAAGAAAAAAAAAAAAGGGAATATTTATTTTTCCCTTTGGAATTAATTTGTCTGATGTAAAACTCACAAAATGGATGTCAAGAAAAGAGGCTTAGCGTCACCCAAAACTGAAAAGTTGTCTGTATTTTAAAAGCTATCTTGTGAAAATGATAACTTTAGGCTGAAGGGTTAATTTCCACAAAATATATTCTATTTACTGGTGTTTGTTACTTTACATTTTACATATTTATGACAATTAAACAGACTCAATTGAGTTCTGGTTTAGCTTAAATTTAGGCTAAGTTTGATATATTATGTCTCTTACCTAGAGACCATTTACCTGATAGCCTTAGGGGATAAATATCCCCCATCACTGTATACACAATTCTAACGAGCTTGGATATCTGGTTTCCCATGTTAGAGAAGATTAGAAACATGAGGGAAGCTAGAATTAGAGGTATTGTCAATTGTAGGCAATGTTAGCTGACAACCTGACAGAGAGGGAAATAGGCACATCCATGAAAACATAGAACATGCAGTTTGGATCATTACATGCAGGGATAAATCAACAGCCACTGACCTTCAAAGCATATTGAGGAATGTTTCAAGCAGTCAGAATACATACATCATAAAGTCATCATACATTTAAAAATGCCTTCCATCCAAAATGATTTAAATTGATTTTCACTGCTCCTGGGGGTAATATTCAGACATTTAAAATGTTTACTTATGTGTACAGCACTTATTCTTCAATGTCAATGGATAAAAGAGTTATTCGTGTATATTTATAAATATGGCACTAACTACCAGTTTCATTAGTTTTAAAAATATGAACACATTGTAAGAATTACTAAAGTATTTCCCTTTTAGGTCAATTTCCATTGTAGCGTGTAACACTGACATTGTATTTCTTTTTTATTTCTACTTTTACTTTTTATTTTGAGACGGAGTCTCGCTCTGTCGCCCAGGCTGGAGTTCAGTGCTGTGATCTCGTCTCACTATAACCTCCACCTCCTGGGTTCAGGCAATTCTTCTGCCTCAGCCTCCTGAGTAGCTGGGATGACAGGCATGCACCACCATGCTTGGCTAATTTTTGTATTTTTAGTAGGGATGGGGTTTTACCATGTAGGCCAGGCTGGTCTCAAACTCTTGACCTCAAGCAATCTGCCCCCCATGGCCTCCCAAAGTGTTGGGATTAGAGGCATGAGCTACCGTGCCTGGTCCCTAATGTTGTATTTCTAAAGTAACTCTATAGCAGTGTTTCTTGAAAAATTGGTAAATTGGTTGCCATAGATGTTTTATAGAAAAAAAAGACCATGAAAGTTTAAGGTATATCATGATATATATTACCTATAGAAAAGGTTTTGAGATGTCCTACAGTGAGGAAACATTCCTATTTTTGTTAGATTTAGTCTTTCTTAAACACTTGACCAATGAACGTGTAAAAATTATCTACATTTTACAGTATTTGTCTTCTACCAATTGCACTTCTGAAAGTACTGGTCTCTAGAGATGGTGCCCATTTCAGTCAGGGACCCAGCAGGAAACAGATGTCAACTCAAAAGGGTTGGACTGATGTGAGTCTAATGAAGGAATTATTCTGAAGGTGTGGATAGTGGTAAGAGAACCAACAAAAATCCAGGTGTTAACAGTGATGAGAAACTGTTATCACTCACAGGCCTGAAGACCCAAAGGGAGGGTATAGCATTCCTAGGGCCTGAAGAGAGCTGTGGCCGTGGAAGGGGAGCCGTCGATAGTAGCTGGGGCCAGTGGTATGCCTCCTAGGAAATGTTTAACAGCCTGCTCTTCAGGAGAAAAAAAAAATCCTATTTGTAATATTTACTGATTTTTATGCAGCAAATCCTCCCACTATGGACAATTTCAAGCTACCAATGTGGTCAGTGAACGTGGAGTTTGGAAGAGATGCAGAATAGCACATCATTATAAATTTTCATCACACAGACGTAATAGAGGTAAGGAACTTCAAAAGCATAGATAATAGTAAAAGCAAAAGAACAGTAAGTCATGAGGTTTGAATGTTTGTCATTTTCAATATATTTAACTGTACCCATGTATATATACTTTATTTTTTAATGCTGCCTATGTTTAGCAACTGGTTCACAAAATTACTGGAAATTTAACAAACCAGCAACAGCAAACCACTGGCTGTGGCCATAGAGGGAATAACCACTATCCAAACTAGAATTATGGAGAGGGATCCTGGGAAAGAGACCCCAGGCCCTCTAATCTCTAATCAAGGAGCTGAGAGAACACTGTATCGGTGAGGGCATGCCTTCTGCATGTGTCAGCCCCCGGGGTGCAGGGCAGGCAGTAAACAATAGAGAATGAATCTAGTGGGTGGGGATAAATGACGAATAACCATTGGAATTCCTAAATGTGTATGTTTGAGATTCAGGGTTGGGCTAGTTGTATGAGCATTTCCCTAAAGTATTTTTAAAAGTACAGAACGAGGCAAAAATCACCAGGAATCTATTTTTTTGAATGCTACTTGGGTGATTAAGATATACAGCAAAATTTAGAGAAAGATCTTGCTTAAATATGGCTCTCAAGTATTAATGGTACCACCAGTGACTGGTTTTCTTTTTATTTGAGCTCAACTGTTATCTAACTTGTCCATTTGAGAACATCTTCCTACAATATCTCATTACTTCAGAAGGTGAGATAAATATAAGCAGTGGTTTTAAGATTCTGAATGATTCGGATGGGAGTTGTACTTTAGCCAGGAGCTGGAAAGGCTAGAGCCAAGACAGAGAAGAGACACTTAGGGAATTAGAGCCCTGCCTATGCAGTCGAGCAGAGTACAGTGGTCTTTCAGAGCTAAAGAGGCAGAGATCAGAATTTGGGGTAACTGAAATGGATACAATCTGCAGAAGAGATCGGATGGGCTGTTATAACAAAATACTATAGACTGGGAGGCTCAAATAGGAATTTATCTCTCACAGTTCTGGAGGCTGGGAAGTCCCAGATCAAAGTGCCCACCAATTATGTTCTCAAGTGAGGGCTCTCTTCCTGGTTTGCAAATGGTCACCTTCTTGCTATGTCCTCACATGGCATAGAGAGATGGAAAATGCTAATCTTTCTTCCTCTTCTTCTAAGGACAGTAATCCCATTACGAGGCTCCCCACCCTCATGACCTCATCTAAATCTAATTACCTCCCAAAGGCCTCGACTTCAAATAGCATCACACTGGGGGTTAGAAATTCAACCTATTAATTTTGGAGGGACACAAACATTCAGTCCATAACAAGAGGACAACAGAGCAGAAGGACCTGTGCAGAGGAAGAGCCCAGGAGTTCTGTGGATTTCACCCATGAGTTCTTGACTGAGGTCTCGTATATACATGCAAGGGGAAGACTTCCCAGAGAGTGGTTACTATAGGGCTGGTAGAGGAAGAGATCCTAGAGATCAAGCAGTACTGGAGGATGGGAATTGTAGCACAGCTGTAGACAGGAGATCCTGTTTTGTTAACACCTCTCTAACAACCTGGGCATTCAGCTGAGACATCAAAAACTAAGTGGCTTAGGGGTAAGTACTTTCTTTCTTAGCCTTCTCAGCAGAGTTCCAGGAGAGAATTAAGGCCTAACACCCCAAGGAATCCATTGAATATAATGAATTAACTTCTTTCCTAAGCATCTAGAACATGGGTCAGCAAACTTAAATGGGCCGGATAGTACATTTTTTGTAGGCTTTTCAGTCCAAAAGGCAAAACCTAGACTATTATGTAAGCACTTAAACTGTATAACCATTTACAAATGTAAAAACTATTCTTAGCTCATGGGTCATACAAAAATAGGAGATGGGCTGGACAGGGACCAAAGGCAATAGGATATAAAGTGAGTCTTGGTGAACAGATGGTAAATTAGTGACAAAAATATAATAGGAAAGGGTATTTGTTAACAGAAAAATATATTTAAAAGGCACAGATATGGATGAGGACTGGGAGCCAGGGGGATGGAACAAACAAGGACATTATGACTGGAACAAGAGCTAGTTTCAGGAAGTGGAGGTTCAGAGGTGAGCTGGATGAACACTTATGTGGGATGGCAGAGTTAGTAGTGGAAATAAACTTCCAAATTTCTGGTTGGATTGTTGATTTCCCACCTCTTAAAGTTAACTCTTCATCTCTCTTCTCAAAATTTTCCTCCCATCACATATCCATTTTGGTAAATGACATCATTGTCTACTCTGTTAGTCGTGAAGGAAAGCAGACTCCTAAATCCTTCGTTCTCATCATTCTATAGCCAAACGCAGGAAGATTCACGTTTATCCATCTTCACTGTCACCACTCAAACCCCATCTACTGAATCTCTCTAACCCAACTACTTTGCTAACGTCTTGTTTCCATTTTTGTTTCCCTTGCATCCATCCTTCACACAGTAGCCACAGTACTGATTTTGAAACATAAATTGGAGTCTGTTTCTTCTCTATGTAGTATCCTTCAATGTTTTCTCCTTTTGCATAGAATAAAATCCAAACTCTGTTATTTGTTCTTCACACACTCGTGTCTGTTTTCAGCACATACTTTCCTCTCCCACTAAATCTCACGTGTCCCTGAGGCTGTCCTTACTCAGGCTCTCTGGTCTTCTTCCAGTTTTCTCAGGTACATTTGTCAATGGCTTTCCCTTCGTGGACCTCCCCCTTCTCTTCACATTGCCAGATTCTTTTCATAGTCTTTTCCTTCAAGTTTCATCATAAAGCCACATTCTCGGAGAGACCTTCTTTGAACATTAATTGTCTATAGTGATTCACTGGGTTTGTTTTTTAATTTTAAAAAAAGTTCTTACTTGTCTTTGTCAAATGAAACACAATTACATTACTTAATGAATCACTATATGGTGAACACCATTGCAACCACAAACCAGCTGAAGAAATAGACCTTTGACAGCCTCCCAGAATCCCAGAATCCTTTTCACTGGTCCTGTGCCCAACATAGTACTCTCCCATAGCACTAAAGTAACTGTTATAATTGCTTCCTCTCATTTCCTGTAATAATTGCTTCCTTGCATTTCTCTATAATTTCATTACTCAGGTCTACATCCCTAAACATTATAGCCTTGTCCATTTTTTGTTTAATTTGATATGTCTTCTAATTCTCTTTATTTATAGTTCCTCCTCTTTATTAACATTTCTAAAACTTCAACAAATTAAAGAACAATTTACATATGATAAAGTTGATGAATTTCCAGTGCATAGTTCTATGAACTTTGACAAATGGATATACCCATGCAACTATCATTCCAATTAAAACACAGCCCATATCATCACTCCAGAAAGTTCCACCTTGCCCATTCCAATTAATTGCCTCCCCTAGAGGTAACCACTCTTCTAATCTTTACTATTCTTTCTGTTTATCTCATCCTAAAAGTATGTGTAAGAGAAATCACACAGCATGGAATCTTTTGTGTCTAATATCTTTCACACAACATGTTTTTGAGATGCATCTCCATTGTTTTGTGTATCAGTACTTTTTTTCTCTATATTGCTGAGTAGTCTTCCATTGTATGAATATACAACAATTTGTTCATTCTTCTGCGAATAAACATTTGGGCTATTTTTAGTTTTTGACTATTGTTAATAAAGCTATTATAAACATTCTTATAAAAATGTATATTACAATATAACTTATAATAACCAACACCCACAAATGACTTAAATATCCAACAGTAAGGGATTGGTTAAGCAAATCTTAATATAAGAATATGAAAGTATGAAATCACTCAAAATTCTGTTTACTAAGACTTTTTTGAGGGATGCAAAATGTTTATAATAGAAGGTTAAAAGAGCAAAATAGAATGCAATTTTTTTGCAATATATTCTCAAGTCTGTTGAATATATGCTTATGCATATATGAATATATATTTTATATAAATATGAATGAAAACTCACCAAAATATTAATGAGACTTTTCTTAAGTGGTTTGGTTACTGGCGACTTTAGTTTTATTCTTTATATTTCTTTGTATTTTCTCAGCTATTCACAATCAGAACATTATTATAAGAAGTTATAATATACTTATCTATAAATATAGCAATTTTATAAGCAATAAATATTATTTAAAAATAAAAATGCTGTAAAAGAAATTTGCATTTAGCTATGATACAAAAAATAGTATTCTAGCTACTTGGCTAAATGGCCAAATGACAGAGCCATTTTAACCCAAAGTTACACTGAATTTTACTTCTGGGATCCTGATGTTTCTTTGGCACCACTGTCTGCAAACCCAAAGGAGGACATGTAAGGAGGTTGTTAGAATTTGTGGAAACATTTACAACAGTAAAACAAACACACATTGAAACAGTGTGAATCTGTAGAGGTGAGAGCTCTCATAAACCAGCACGAAATTTTTGCAGCACTGGGCACCCAGTGCCTAGCACATAGCAGGTTTTCAGTCAACACTTAACTAAATTCATGAACAGACATGTACAAAACCTAGTGAAATGATTTGATATGATAAAAAGGCAGCATACATACCAGTGTAATTAGAGATGCACCACATTTTGGAAAATGAGGGAGCAGGACAAAAGAAGTCTTCAGGGAGAGTAACATTTGAATGAAATCTTCAAGAATTAATAAGAAATCCAAGAGATAAACAAGAGAAGAGGTGGCCTTCCAGGAAGAAGAAAGAGCATACGGAAAGGGACATGTCTAGGGCAAGTGTATCACATTCTGGGAAATGCCAGGACCAGGGTTTACCAATGCGGACAGCTGGAGTTCAAGCTGGAAAGAATTGGAAGGAAATAAAGACTATGAAATACCGGTTTGAAGGAAAGTGAGTGTACTACTCTATTTGATGAGTTAGTTGTATACAGGAGGGTAGCATTCAGATATCTCATAGCCCAAGCAGGGCTCAACATGCCTGGCAAAGCTGAAGCATGACACTCAGGTGTGAGTTCAGCCAGTTTCCCAACAGAATGGGCTGCATATAGGTGAAAAACAGGAATCACACCAGATCAGCCACACACTATTCTAATCTCAAGTCTCCGACTGGATCCAAGGTGGACTCTAAATTTTGCATAATTAATTGGTTGCCTTCAGAATTCATGTCACTAATGCTGGAAAGATGGATTTTAAGTGTTGTAGGATGAGTTGGGTGAAATTCAAGAGGGCATAGGGTCATTTCATGGGCACCTTTGAAAGTTTGCCAGATGTTTTTAAATAGGAAAACACAGAGAGAGCGTAGCAGGGCCTTATGTGGCATGCTAACAGGTTTCAACTCTTTTTCCTGGTCTGTTCTCCAACTTTCTAACTGGTCTCCCTTCCTCTTGTCCTGCCCCTCTCCAATCCATTTCCTGTAGCTTATAAACTACAGGTTGTTGATGTCCATTCAACAGATACGGACTGAAGACCAACCAAATACTGGGTGCTCTGACTTCTTTGCTTAAAATTGTTCAGTGGATCCTTCTTGCATATTTACAAAGTCCAAAGTCTTTAGTGGGGCATCCAAAGATGTCTAAGATCTGATGTCAGGTCAGCCTCCATTCCTGCAATGTCCTTCACCCTCATTCCACTGACTAAGTTACCTCTCGAATGCTACTGGTGCTTTGAAGTTAGACATGGCTATCAATTTCAACTGCATCACCAACCTCGTCATGTGACTGTGGTCACGTTTCTTAGCCCCCTGAAGTCACAGCTTTTTTATCTGTAATATGGAGTCATAATACTACCTTCCTTATAGGATTGGTTTGAAGATCAATACTGATCTTGTTCATAAATTAGCCCAGTGCCAGGCACATAGAAAGAGTTCATTTTATGTCACCTGTAATTATAATTATACCAGGTTGTGTTCCACAAAGGACCCAAGGAGACACATAAATGCCTGCCTGCCTCACCAACCTTTCCCCAGTAGAGCTGAATAACCTGATGCCACTTCAAAACCAATAGTCTTAAATGTTCAATATTCATTTAGAAGAGTGTTGAGCCTCGTATGGACTATGAACTGTCTGGGTGCTTCCCTCCTGTATACATCTCACTCATCAAAACAAATACTCAGCTACTGATCAGCCCACTCTCCTCAGAAGGTAGCTTATCATCCTCCAGCATTACTTGAACTTCTCCCTGGGGAGAATATGGTAAACCCCTCTCACTCAACCCAATTGCCCTCCATCTCAGGGCTGTGAGAGTTCCTTGGCAAAGGAGAGACACAGAGAAATTTGCCACCAGCCTACAGCCAAGTAAGCATAATGTTCCAGCAAGGGGAGCAGGGAAAAGTGTTTATTTTCTTATGTTTCATGGAACAGATATACAAAACAACTTTCCTTTACCATATTTGGAATATAAAAGAACAGATTCTTCTTAAATTTTAAAGAAATGCATAAAACAAACAAGTAGGTATAATAGTATGTTTGCAGATTTTAAATTGTTCTCCCTTGTTGTAGATATGCAGGTAATATTTTAGAAAGTCTAAGCTGTCCTGAAGAGCAGAAGATCAAACACTGCATGTTCTCACTCATAGGCGGGTGTTGAACAATGAGAACACATGGACACAGGGAGGGGAGCACTACACACTGGGGTCAGTTGGGGGGAAATAGGGGAGGGACGGTGGGGGATGGGGAGCTGGGGAGAGATAGCAAGGGGAGAAATGCCAGATGTAGGTGATGGGGAGGAACGCAGCAAATCACACTGCCACGTGTGTACCTATGCAACAATTTTGCATGTTCTTCACATGTACCCCAAAACCTAAAATGCAATAAAATAAATAAATGGGGGAAAAAAAAAGAAAGTCTAAGCTGTCCTTTGCCTGATACTAATATACAGTGGTAATAACCTATTGATAGTAGGGTCAGGGGTCTGAAACCCCACCTACGGATTGTTCTTGGGGATATTCCATAAGCAGATGCCTAAACTACTTCACAATCCATGACTCCACTGTGCTGAGTCTTCTGTCTACCATTTTCTTCCATGTGTCATCTATATTAGTTTCCTACAGCTGCTGTAACAAATTGCCACAAACTTGGATGGTTTAAAACACCAGAAATGTATTATCTTGCACTTCCAGAGGTTAAAAGTCCAAAGTCAAGGTGCCAGCAAGTTTGATTCTTTCTGGGGTCTAGAGGAAGTGTATGTTGCATGCCTCACTCCTAGTTTCTAGTGGTTGCTGGCAATCTTTGGCATTTTTTGACTTGTAGATGCATCACCCCAATCTCTGCCTCTGCACTACGTGGTGTTCTCGCCGTGTGTCTCTGTGTCCAAATCTCTCTCTTCTTTTATAAAGATACCAGTCATTGGATTGGGGCCTACCATAATCCAGTATGACTTCATTTTAACTTGGTTTAATCTGAAGACTTTTTTCCAACTAAGGTTACATTCACAGGGGGGTTAAGAGGAATATATATTTGGGGGAGACACAATAAACTCACACTGCCATCCATCTGGATAGCTTTTAAACATCAGCTTAATGGTACCTTAGAGACAATACACCTGATTCTGTCCTCCCAGGTTGAGACCCTGTTCAACTTTCTGTCACCTATAACCTATAACCCTCTTTGTCCCTATCAAAATATTCAAGTATCAAAAAATATTCAGGCATGAGTAACAAGAGCTGTCCTCTTCCTCTTTCCCCTGCTCCCTATTCCACTCCAGCCATCTCAAAAGATGTCTGTGTTTGTGTTGTGATCCTTTATGTGCAGATCGGGATAACAGGTAGAGCTGAAAAATAGACAAAATTTAAGTCAGGTGCCGAATTGATTTACATTAGCAATGGAATTAACCACTCCAGAGGAAAATAACATATTCAGAGGTCAAAGGGAGGATGAAAGTGGGGTCTAAAAGTCTCTTGAGGTTCAACACAATGTTGTGTATCTTTTTGACTTGCCCGTAATAGCACCGTCCCTGGATCTGGGTAAGTAATCACTGAATAAATGGTGTTAATCTTACAATCTTTGGGAGCTATTGAAAGATTCAAGGTTGGGAGAACGGAAGCACAAGATTTGTGCTTCAGAAAGATCACTGTTGCAGAACTCTGGAATCTGTAGAGCTCTATACCAAGGATCTAGAACTCAGATTCCTTGTATCTTTCATAAATGGTGTTTGGTTTCAATGTCAATTATTTTGTCCTCTTAGAGTTCTGAATCTTTATAGAAAAACAGCAGACAAACTGAAATTTAGAGACATTTAACAAGATGCCTGATAATACTCCTCAAAACTATCAAGGTCATCAAAAACGAGAAAAGGCAGAGAAAACTATCAGAGGCTCGATGAGGCTGGGAAGACACAACTTCTAAAGTAATGTGATATCTTGGGTAAGATCTTGGAAAAGGAAAAGGACATCAGGGAAAAACTAGTGAAATCTGAGTACGTTGTAGAGCATAGTTAATAATAATGTGTCAATTCTGGTTCCTTAGCTGTGACAAATGTGTCACAGTCAATTACGATGTTAGCAATAGGGGAAGTGGGATGAGGGAATACAAGAACCCTCTATCTGTGCATTCTGTAAATCTAAAACTATTATAAAATATAAATGTTTATTTTTTTAAAGTTTCAGGAAAAACGATTTTTTTACTCCCTTTAAATAAAACCCCACTTTCCTGCCTTACTAAATGTTTTAAACATACTTGAGACTTTCTTTAACTTTTGAGGACTTATCTAAAACTCAGGGACATCATTCTATTAAGAGGCACTTTACAGGATTGTATAACTGTGATGTGAAGCAGAGGCCTCTAAACTTTTGAATTTCAAAGACGAGTGAAAGTTCAGAAAAAAACTAGGAATCCACCAGGGCGTTGCATATCATTCGTTGTGTCAAATAAGACTAATACTTTTTTAGAAAGATTACCATTCTATTATTGCCAACACATTATAAAAGACCATTTTAACAACTCAAAATGAAAAGAATAAAAATAAGAATAAAGAAAAGCCATTTTCACTGAATGTTATAATTATGAAAAACTTCTACATAGTTCTTATATATTTTAGTTTGCTTCAGACTGGCCAAAACTATTTCCTAGGCATTGACTAGATTTGGGAACCACTGGATAAGGGATGTGACTGAATCTGTACTGAACACAAAGAAGTCACTGGAAGGGCCTTTTGTTTCGTTCTGTTTTTAATAAAAATTGCTGATATCCTTGATTTAGCTCTTTTATTGATTAAAAAAAGAGTTGATTTTGGAGCCAATAGATTTGCATTTTCTGCTTAGAACATCAAATCAGAGTTTACTGCTGGCTTTTTCATTTGCTAGTTGTAAGGTCTTGCTCAATTAGCTTACTCTCTTTAACTTTTCTTTGTCTTCAACTACAAAGTAGGGATGATAATGCTATGGCAGGCAAGCTCTAAAGTGGGCCCCAAAGGTCCTGCTTCTGATTTTCATGTATAATCCACTCTTTCGAGTGTGGGTTGGATCCAGTGATTCACTCCTACCAAATACAATATGGCGAAAGTAATGAGATATCACTTCTAAGATTAGGTTGCAAAGGGACCTCCCAACTTAAAAGCTTGCTTCACTTCCTTGCTCACTCACTATGAGGGAAGCCAGCTGTGAGCTGCCTTATGGAGGGGACCACATGGCAATAAACTGAGGGAGACCTCAGCTAGGTTAGGATCTGAGGCCTTCCCACAGCTATGTTATGAGCCTAGAAGACAATTTTCCCCCAGTCAAACTTTTAGATGAGACCACAGCCCAGACCAACAGCAGGACTGAAACCTCCTGAGAGATCTTGACGCAGATGTCCAGGTAAGCCACAACCAGATCCCTGACCCATAAACATTTTGAAGTAATGAATATTTGTTGTTTTAAGCTGCTAACTTTGTGTGCAATGTGTTATATGGCAATAGATAAGGAAGGCATATGCTTTTGCAAAATTGTTGTGAAGGATGAAAGGGAAAATGGGCTTAATAAGATTCTATGTGCCAATGAACTCAAATATATGAAGAAGGGAGCACCATGGCTGGCTCATAAAATGCAGTCTACAAATGTTAGATTCCCCTCCATTCTCCTCTCAAAAGAGAATAATAATACCTGCTTTATTGTGAAAAATGTTTTGAAAACTATAATGTACTGGGCAATTATAATACATGCAGCAATGTAAGGTATGATTGTGATAGTAAATAAAAGATTGTTACTGTAAAAGCTGTTTCCAGTGTACATTGGTTGACTCAGAAGAAAGGCAAAATTTCTTATGAAGAAAGCAGCTGTTTTGTTCAAGGAGGGAGGGAGACTAAATAAGCAGGTATGATTATGAAAGAGAAGAAAATTTTAATGGGAGCCAGAATTCAAAGCAGGAGGTGACTCTGATAATGTGTCACCCCTGGGAAGTGTTGGCAATCTTGGGAAGGTGTGGGCTTTTCATAACATAGGAGATGGGGCTTCGTATTATTTAATGTGTACGTGAAAAAAAAAGAAAAAAAACCTGTCCCTAGAAAGGTGGAGGGCCTGGAACGTATGAGCTGGACATACATGGTTTATACACTGTGTACAGGACAGTGACTCAGCCCCAGAATAAAGCTTAGAATTGAGTCTGGGGACAGAATCCAAACTGCAGGCATAAAGCAAATTATTCTATTAACACTTAAGAAACGTGGTCTTTCCCAAAGCCTGGAGGACAATCAGGTTTTTACTACATCCTCATTTTATTTATTCTTATTAATTCTTAATACTATGAGTTAAAATTAGTTAATTAATCTTCTTAATCAGTTGTTAATGAGATACAAAAGAGATGTGTGATCTACTAATCAGAAAATTAAGTCAGCAGTAAGTTGGAATTTTCCATAACTTATGTCATTTTAATAAACCATCATAGTTTCTTCGATTCCTTTTTTTTCTTTTTCTTCTTTTTGGTATACATATTTTAAAAAAACTGAGAATCCAGAAGAGTTCAGAGATTAAGACGCTTATATAAACGCCTTCAGTGTTTTGTCCTGAGATGTGGCTATATCTCTCCTTTATTTAACTCTTTCACAAGCCTCAGGACAACATCTCAGCTGCTGGGTACAGCACTGAAGACATTTATGATCTGTCCCCGGCTGTCTCTCCAATCTCATTTCCCACCCAGCACTTACTCCTCCTACAACACACTCCAGCAACACCAAACTGCTAGAGTTCCAGAACTCACCCTGCTGTTTCAGACTTCTCTGCCCGTAATTTGCCACCCACTTCATCCTTAAGAACTCAGCTCCAAGGTCACCTGCATGGGGAAGCATCCTCTATCACCATCAGTCCTTTCTCCTAGCCCCTGCTCTCCTGGGTTTTCTGTTTCCATAACTGCACTTATGTGTCAGAATGTGGGATGTTTAGAGCCACCACTAACTGGCTGTGTGACCTTGGGCAAGTTACTTAACTATTCTGCCCTCTAATTGCTCGCTTGCAAAATGAGGACAATACTAGTGCCTATGACATAGCTTTATTATGAGGATTCAATGAATTAATACTTGTAAAGCACTTAGAACAGTGCCTGCCACAGTCTCAGTGCTCAGTAAATGTTAGTTATGATTTTTATTAAAATTCTTACTTTACTTATCTTTCTGTTTGTTGATTTGATTCTGAGCTCCTTGAAATTAAGGACATTACAATGCCCAGCACAAAGTAGAATCTGAACATACATTTCATGCTAATTAAAGTTTTAATTTAGGTAAAATACGTGTGTGTATGTATATACGTATTTTTTTAATTAAAAACTTCTTTACCTATGCATACCTTAGTGAATTGTGAGCTAATAATGCCCAGAGGTTATACACTTGAACTGAATTTGTTTTTTGATATTCCATGGGCATCTATAGATAATAATAATAAAATTCTACTTTTGTTTAAAAACAAACTCCAAAATACAATGCCCACAGTCCATGGAGAAGCAAACAAGGTAAACCTTATATTTTCCTTCATGTGAACAAAATACCAATTTAATTTGCACCTACATGAAGAGGTTTTTAAAAAAAAAAATTAAAAGCAGAATATGGCATTAAGGAAGAATAATTAAACGCATCTGAAACTCAGGACATAAAAACAGAGGAAGAGTTTTGTAATAAAAACAGCCTGGCCAGATCCCCTCCCTCTTCCTCTAGGTTTAAAAATGGTGGTACCTGGAAGACAGAGGGAGCTTTTCTTTTAGCACATCCCTGAAGGCTCTGAGTGTGGATTTTGACCTTGAGAGTCTCTATCTCTTCTTAATGCACAAAGTAGATGTTGTCACAGAATTAGCTTTGACTCCCAAGAAGAAAGATGTCACAGAATTGGCTTTGATCACTTGGGAGGTTTGGTTTCTCTCATCTTCCTTCTCCTTGCCTCTCTCTTAGAGAAACACTATGAGGCTTGTTCTCTCCTCCCTCCCTTTCTACCTCCTTCCCTCTCTCCCTTCCTTCCTTCCTTCCTTCCTTCCTTCCTTCCTTCCTTCCTTCCTTCCTTCCTTCCTTCTTTCTTTCCTTTCTTCATTCCTTTCTGCCCCTCTCTCTCTCCCTCCTTCCCTTTCTCCCTTCCTTTCTTCCTCCCCCTTTTCCTCCCTCCCCCCCTTCCTTCCTATCTTTTTTATATATATTTTTGGACTATACTTCTGAGAGAAACATTTCCTAGAATCTCACTGAACCAGCTAACCGAATGCCAGCAACGATTAGCGGAGGCCAACATCTCCAGGAGAGAACGCCAACCTTTTTCCTGTCTCTGGTGAGCTTCCTTGGTCACCCCCACTCCCCCTCCTACTTTTAGGTCATCAATATCTCTTTATTCCCTAGATCCTTCCTCTCTGCTGCCAAGCAGGCTCATATCTCATATCTGTCTATCTTTGGTTTTCTTTTCCTTTTGAGACAGGATTTCACTCTGTCACCCAGGCTGGAGTACAGTGATGTGATCTTGGCTCATTGTGTCCTCTGCCTCCCAGGCTCAGGTGATCCTCAGGCCTCAGCCTCCTAAGTAGCTGGGGCTACAGGAGCGGGCCACCACGCACAGCTTATTTTTGTATTTTGTATAGAGATGGGGTCTCACGATGTTGCCCAGGCTGGCTTCAAACTCCTGGGCTCAAACCGGGCCTTCCAAAGAGCTGGGATTCAGGCGTGAGTCACTGCACCTGACCACATCTCCCTGTCTTAAAAGAAATAAATAACAGCTTCACTTGTCTACCTCCTCAAGCTACCGTACTATTCTTTTGTTCTTTCAGAGCTGAATTTCTTAATGATGTCACGGACTACTTTTGTCTTCCTCACTACATATTTAATCCAAAACTCCCTAACCTTCACTGCTCCACTAAAACGGCCATTTAGAACAGCTATTCTTAAATTTTGGGGAAGGTTCAAAATCCCTTTGGGAATATTATAGATCATCTGACTGTAGGTGGGCAGGAGGGCGTAAATTTTTTTTGCATACAAAATTTTGCATGTAATCATAGGGATTAAAAAACTTCCTGAAGTTTATCCAAGGAGACCTTAAGAACCAAAGATTAAGACCCTTTGCTCTAAATGGTCACAAGAATCTTTTAACCGTCTCCATTTCCACTCTTAAAAGGTTTAGGGGAAGAGCAAGCACTTTGGATTAACACTTAGCACCTGGGTTCAAATCCTTCCACTTGATAACTGAAT
This sequence comes from Sapajus apella, assembly GCF_009761245.1. NCBI lineage: Eukaryota > Metazoa > Chordata > Mammalia > Primates > Cebidae > Sapajus > Sapajus apella. The sequence continues at coordinate 41,000,922 of NW_022436945.1, forward strand.
GACCTTGGCCAAGTTACTTAGTATCTCTGACCATCAATTTCCTCACCTGTAAAATGAGGAAGAAGCTATCTAGCTCCAAGTGTGTTGTGGGTAATCCATGCACTGACATGTGAAAAATATCTGAGATTATACTTTACACCTATGAGGCACTGGATCAACGAAACTCTTCAGCCTCCTTCAGGCTGCTTATAATATACTGTTTTCTTTCAAGCTTTCTGACTGCTCCATCTTTGTTTAATTCATTGGCTCTGTCTTCTACTGCTGCCCTGCCAGGTTAGGTGCTTCCCACGGTTCACCATGTAGCTGGACTTTCACACCCACCCTTTTCCCCAGAGTATGTTCTCATCACCAGTTCTTCACCTCTTATCTCAGCACAAGCCAAACCTCTGCCCTGGTCTTTTTATCTCCATTTCTCATTGCAATAGCATATTTCCACCATGACTGAAATTCCGTACATCAAAAACCAAACTTACCCCTTGAAGCCTTCCAAAATGGGGTCTTCCCTCTTGGCTTTCCTCTGTTTCCCCATCATTCCCCCAGCATCCCAGCCCTCTGGGATCCTCAGCATGTTTTCCATCTCCTCTGCCCACCTCACTTCATAAGCAGCCAGTGGCTAGAGTCCCTTTGTGACTTTTTTGTGGCATCTCTTTCCTTTCATTCTCATTTCCACTGCCACTGTCACCACACACTAGAGCTTCTAGTAGCTTCCCTCTTCATTCCTCCCTCCAATCCCTCCTGAATAACACTACAAAGATAATCTTCCTCAAATGCCACTTGCTCTCCTGCCTCACCACTGCTCTGTACCAAGAAGTTCCCCATTTCCTGCTGCTTCAACCCCGGTTCCTTTACCATTTCCCATTCCTCCAAACTCAACACCATTACCAATTGGGTTGGGGAGTAAAATGATTAGTAAAATTGGCCACAAACTTTATTAACATGCTTACGTTCAAGCACTCTCTAGAAATTGCTGTGTGTCCTGTGGAGAAAATATAGACGTGTTCCCCAAAAGAGTGTGAGAGCGGGGCAATTTAAAAATCAGTTTGCTTTAACAACAACTAATGTCATTCACACAATGAAAACACAATTGAGGTTTTGGAAAAATTTAAATGACAGAAGCATATTGTGGTTTGCCATGATGAATGCCAGCTGGCATTGGTATTATTCACCAAGGAAGGACAACATTGGCACCAAAGGCATAGACCCATGCACAAATCCACTCTCCAGATTACAGCATGTGTTTTGAGATTCTGGAGGCTACTCTATTCTGTGGCTGCCTTTTCCACAATGGGGGTCCTGCCTGGCACAAAAGCAGTCCTCGGCAGAAACCTGTGTGGATTCAAAGAACCACCAAAGAGAACAGAGAAGTGGGAGTTTTGAATAAAAGCATCAGTCTAAGCATATATTCTTCATGCATTTTAGAACATCTGGGGAGTGCAGCCACATCATTTCCCTGCGGACCTGTCTCAGGTGCCATGTCCTTCACATGACCTTAGCTGACCTCTCCAGGCCTCTCTGAATTCATAATACTTATTACAGAACCCAGAGGTTTTGCAAACTTCCTCTATTCACAGAGTCCTAAGTGTCTCTCTCTCTTTTCCATGGGATCTATATGCCAAAAGAAATGCCTAGTTTCATTACTAAGTAGTTATGTCCAAACAACTTAATAAGTAGTCATGTTCTAAAATCTTAGCAGCTGTTTTTTAAAAAAAATAGTGCATGTAAATGGAAAGAAAGCTCATGATCCTATAGCTGGAAAACACTAAAGACTCCACCAAAATCCTCTTAGATTTGATAAATGAATCAGTAAGTTTCAGCATACAAAATCAGCATACAAAAATTAGGAGCATTTCTATATACTACTAACAATCAAGCTGAGAATGAGATCAAGAAAGGCAATCCCATTTACAATAGCTACCAAAAAAAATAAAATGCCTAAGAATATACTGTATTAACTAAGGAGATGAACGATGTCTACAAGAAAAACTATAAAGCACTGTTTAAAAAAGTTAAAGATGACACAAATGAATGGAAAAATACCCCATGCTCAGGGATCAGAAAAATCAATATCATTGAAATGATTCTGTTGCCCAAAGCAATCTACAGAGTCAGTGCAATGCCTATCAAGACACAAACATAATTTTTCACAGAATTAGAAGAAACAATTCTAAAATTCATATGGGACCAAAAAAGAGCCCAAACAGCCAAAGCAATTCTAAGCAAAAAGACAAAGCTGGAGGCATTACATTAGCTTATTTCAAATGGTACTGCAAGGGTACAGTAGCCAAAGCAGCATGGCACTAGTATAAAAATAGACACATAAATCAATGGAACAGAATAGAGAACCCAGAAATAAGGTTACAAGTCTACAGTCAACTGATCTTTGACAAAGTCAACAAAAACATACACTGGGGAAAAGAAGCTCTTTCCAATGAATGGTGCTGGGAAAATCAGATTGCCATATGCAGAAGAATGAATTTGGACCCCTTTCTTACACTGTATGCAAAAATCACTCAAGATCAATTAAAGACTTAAATGTAGGACCTGAAACTATAAAAATACTAAAAGAAACCCAAGGGAAATCTCTCCTGGACGTTGGCCTAGGCAAAGAATTCCTAAGACCTCAAAGAACAAGCAACCAAACCAAAAATAGACAAATGTGACTTAATTAAACTGAAAACTTCTGCACAGCAAAAGGTATATATCGACAGAGTGAACAGATAGCCTACAGAATGGGAGAAAATACTTACCAACTATGCCGCCAGTGGGGACTAATATCCAGAATTTACAAGGAACTCTAACAACTCAACAACAAAAATGACAGGTAATCCCATTTAAAAGTGGGTAAAGGACATGAACATTTTCAAAAGAAGACTTACAAATGGCCGACAAAAATATGAAAAAATACTCAATGACAGTAATCATCAGAGAAATGCAAATGAAAACCACAATGAGGTATCATCTCACACCAGGCAGAATGGCAATTATTTAAATATTTAAGATGTTGGCAAGAATGTAGAGAAAAGAGAATGCCTGTAGCTGAGGGTGGGAATGTATATATCGCCTCTATGGAAAACAGTATGGAGATTTTTCAAATAACTAAAAACAGAAACTTCTATTTTGTCCAGCAATCTCACTATTGGATGCCTACTCAAAGGGGAAAGAAATCATCGTATTAAAAAGAGACTTACCCTTGTATGTTTAGCACAGCACTACTCATAAGAGCAAAGATATGGAATCAATGTAACTGTCCATCAGTGGATGACTGGATAAATATATATATACAGCCACATCACATTTTATATATCATTAATCATTACATATGTAATTAATTATATACATGTGTATATATATAATTAATTATATACATGTATATAATTTTATATATAATTAATTATATATATGTATACAATTGTATGTATATAATTAATTTTATATATGCAAAAAATATATAATGATATATACATTATATATATAATTAATTATATATAATGATTATATATAAAATGTGATGTGGCTGTATATTATATTTTTATATATACATTCTAGATATATGTGTGTGTGTATACACACAATGAAATACTATTCAGCCATTAAAAAAATGAAATTATGTATTTTGCGATAACATGGGTGGAACTGGAGGACATTATCTTAACTGAAACAACTCAGAAATAGAAAGTCAAATATTGCATTTTCTTACTCATAAATGGGAGCTCAATAATTTGTACACATAGACATAGAGTGTGAAATAATAGATATTGGTGTCTCCAAAGGGTGAGAGGGTGAGCGTGAGGTAACAGATGAAAAAATGACTTAAGGGGTACAATGTATACTATTTGAGTGATGGTTACACCAAAATCCTAGACTTCGCCACTATGCAATATATCCACATAAAACTGCACTTTTGCTTTTTAAATTTATAAAAATAAAGAAAAAATGTTATTTTTATATACCACTGCTTACTAATGGGATGTGTGTATCTGTCGGGCCACTGCACAACTTCTCAGACTTTGAGCTCAGATAACGCCATGACCCTCATTGCCTGTTCCAAGTGGATTTTTGCACATTACTTGCATTTTTACAGCAGCAAGTGCCAAGAATCCAACTTTGCAAGGATGTGATAAGATTGAAAGGAGTGGTTTGATCTAATATTGAAACTATACGTTACCTCAGACTAGCAGTTTACATGGCAAAGGATGAGCATCACTGTGTTTTGTTTCATTTTAAATTTTAAAATATCTTGTGGTGTCCTTGTGAATTCACTGCAGCACCTGGGATACCTCAGCGTACACTTTAGGGATCTGAAATCTAATTCCTTGCTACTCAAAATCTGGTTATGGGCCAACAACATTGGCATCAACGGGGAACTCATTCTCACCGTATTTCCACTCCCACGGACCTGCTGAATGAGAATGTGCAGTGTAGCTGCTTAAGAGATTCATGTGTATTTAACAGTTTGAGAAGCACAGTTATAAACCATTACCCATCACCTAATTTATAACTTTTTAAAATTCTTGCATTATTTAGCCTTTTCTATGCCACCTTCCCAAATGGATAGTTATTTAGATGGAAGGCAGAGGTAGTCTTATGTTTTGCAATTCCCCAAATGGCCATCACAGGTCCTGCATGGAGTAAGAAGCTCAAATATCTGCTGAATGAGTATATCCAGTATTTAAACCGCCCAGATGTCCTAGGCAGAGTTGTTTATGCAACAAAATTATTGACAAAACGAGATAAAGGCAAGATCCCAAAGACACCAAGAATATTCTTTGCAGGTTTAGAATGAACATGGCATTTTTAGAATGTCAGTTTGATCATGTTAGCCCTTTAAAATGGACACACCCCATAATGTGGGTCATGGCAAGAAGAAAATTTTATTCTACAGTTTATCTTGATAGGAAGATAATTATGTTTTAGGAACAAGTGTCCAAAAACTACAGTGAAATGACAATAAAAACGAAAGCAGAGTATAAATTGTTAAAGGTTAGGTACACTGCATTTCCTGAAAACATAATACACTAAGTGTTCCAAAATAATGCTGCCATTTATTAATTGCACTCACGAGTCATTTGAATGCCAAGATCTGCATGTGTGCAAAATGTCATGGAAATTGGATTCAATTCTGTTTGAAACAGCTGTCTCCACTACAGCCAAACTGAATGTACCAAGTTCTTGGGAACAAATTTGAAAGGGAAAGAGCGCAGAAATTTGCTTTGTCAGACGGTTCAGGTTTGCCTAAATGCCACCAGCTACTCCCCACTTTTATTTTCTCTCTAGAAATTATTTCTCACATTGCACATTCCATCGGCTCATTGAGATGAGGCACCAAGCTAACAGATGCAAGGTCTCTCTCTGATCTCCCCATAGGCTAGCTTGCGTCAGTCTTATTAACCACAAACCACCTTTCTCACCCCAATCAACCACTTCTTAGATGTGGGAAGGGAGAGAGGCAAACTCAGATGGGAGCATAGAATAATCGATTCTTAGAGGCCAATAGCTCAGTCTCATAAACATCCACTCCTTAGCAAGTACTTGCATCTACAGCTCTGTAACATATCCCAACTCCTTTTCCCACCACCTCCATGGCTCCCATCATTTCGCACCTGGATTGCTGCAGGCTCTTGCCTAGTGCCTGCTTCATTTTCACCCCACTACAGTCCTTCTCCGGTGTCACCCAGAGTAACCTTAAAAAAAAAATAAGAAAAAAAGAGACTTCATTTCTTCTTGTCTAAAACTGTCTAATGGTCCAAAATTGCTGATGAATATTAGAATAAAATCCAAACCCCTCCCATTGCCAACCAGACTTACAGGATCCGGCCACTGTCCACCTGTTAGCCCTCACCTCATGTCACTTTCTCACTCACTACTCTCCAGCCATGCTGAGCTCCTCATTCCTGGGATACGCCAACGTTTTTCAGCATTTGGGGCCTTGCTCTCGCAAACTTACTGCTGGAAACAATTCTACCCTAAATTTTGTATGGATAACTATTTCTCATCACTTAGCTCTTAGCAAAGAAGGAACTCCATCAGAGACATTTTCCTGACTACCGCTTTATATAAATATTTTATTTGCAAATATAAATGTTTACTCTCAACAAACTCACAACTCTTTATATGCCTTTGTCCCTTTTCATTTTCTTTATATTCTTACCCTATCTGAATGTATCCTATTTGTTTGTTTGTCAATGGCAGTTTTGTAAATCATGTTCCCTCATAAGAGTGATCAATGTGTTTTATTCATTCCCACGCCCCTAGAGCACAGCCTGAACATAATAGGCACATGCTTGGAAGGCCTTAGGAATTATCTATTCCTGCTCCCTTGTTTTCTGAGAATAATTGAGATCCAGAGAAGCTATTGGTTCATGATGCAACACACATAGTCAGTTAAGAATGGGGCCAAAGCGAGGCCTTGGTCCTGTAGTTTCTAGTCCACAGCTATTTCTGCCACACCTTCTTGCTGTTCATTTCAATGAAAATTAATCTTACTTAAGTAGTTTTTTAAAATTGTTCAGAATAAGTTCAGGTGACTCTGATTCAGGAATGCCCCACCTTTAGGTATGAAAAAAGCTCAATGAAAGTTCATCATCCACGCCCTTCCGTGCAAAAATTTCTTTAATTCACCAGTTTTTTAAGGTATTAACATACAAGTTGGTTTAGACTTCAAGGTGGAAAGGGTTTTTTAAAACTTTCTTTTTCCATTATTAAAATAAATCTGTTGACGAAATTAACATATCAGATGGAACAACAAAACTAGAAATAACTAAGATCTCTAAAGATAATTTATTCATTAAATTAGAACTTTTAAACACAGGCAAAAGAGAAAATAACTATTATTAAAATGTTCCAACCAAATTGCTGCTTATCTTACACTATGCTAATTAGTAACAGCACCCAAAATTCACTCTTCCACAATAATCAGAGAAAATCGGAGATTATAGAAAGGCTGTGGGAAGAGGGAGGTGGTGGGGTGCTACTAGTTATTTGAAAGGCTCAATAATGACCATTAAGGTTTGAGTTCAAATTCCATCCTTTGGGGTTTGTGCCTGGATTCTTAACACCTGTGTCCTCTTCCCATTACTCTGAGACAACCGTTTAATATGTGCATGATAGGTTTCTCATACGGTTCCATCCCCTCCAACCCATTCCCTGCACTGCAGATAGAATGAGTCTAGTAACACACAAGTCATATCGGGTCCTTATACTACTCGTAACGCTTCGAAGTCTTCCCATTACCCTTCAGAGAGAAAAATGTAGATTCCTTAACATGAACTGCCGGTCCCATTACAGTCCTACCGTGCTCATTTCTCAAGTGTAATCCATCCCCTATGCTGTCTGCCTCCACTGGGGTCTATTCAGTGCTCACCTGGGAGCCTTGTAGTTGCTGACTGCTTTCCTGGATATATGTTTTTCTTTTAAATTCTGGAGATAGTATGTGCTGTGGACTAAATTTTGTGTCTCCCCCAAAAAAGTGTATGTTAAAACCCTAATGCCCGGTGTGGCTATATTTGGAGACAGAGCCCTTAGGAGAGGTCGTAAGGGCGGGGCCCTGAGTCAACAGGATTAGCGTCCTTATAAAAAGGGATACCAGAGAGACCAACCAGCACACACACTGTCTCTTCCCCCCCCACCTCTCTCTTTCATCACACATACACAGATAGATCTTGGAGCACACAGTGAAATGGTGGCTGCCCACAAGCCAAGGCAGGAGTCCTGAAAATGAAACCTACACTCCTGGCACCTGGATTTTGGACTTTTAGCCTCCAGAACTGTAAGAAATATATTTCTGTTGTTTAAGCCGCTCAATCTATGGTATTTTGTTATAGCAGCCCAACCTGACTAAGATATTATACATAATATTAAGATACAATATTACTATAATAATAATCTACTTTATGTGTTCCAGGCATTGTAATAGCCATTTTATATGGATTACTTCACACACGTAATCTTCAAGAATACCTTTAACCTGGCTATTCTTTGTCTCCATTTTCCAAATGAACTAACTGAAGTTCAGATAAATTATATTTTTCTTTTAATAATGATAAGCCTGAAATTGAGAAAGGTTAGGTGATGTACATGAAACCCAACTGCCTCGGGGTTCACTGAGGAACAGGGTCTGTGGTTTGGCTCTGTCTGGCTGCATGCCTTTTGCACTAAGTAGCTACCTGACCCAATTTTTGCCCAAAGGGGGATTAAACCCCTAATGTCCCATGAAGGACAGCTGAAGAACCTTGAGATGCTTTGCCTGGAAACATGACATAGCTGTCTCAAGTATTGGAAGGACTTGGAAAAGGGATTAGATTTACTTGGAAGAAGAATTAGATCTAATTTCCAAGAATTTAAGTGAGGGAATTTGAATTGTTGGCAGGAAGTTTCATAAAACAGCTTTCAGCCCAGAATTAGAAAAAATTGTCTAACAGTCCCTAGAGGCAGTGGGGTGTCCGGAGACCTAGACCTCTCTTCATGAATGTGTTCAGGAAGGACGTGGAAATTAATTTAAGGGCAGTTATGGAGACGATCAGGCAGCAGGTAGTAGTTGAACCAAGTGATCTCTAAGGTTCCATCCAGTTCTGGGACTAAATGACACTTGGTTTTCATAACTGACGGACTCTTCATGATCTTATTATTGGTACAATCACTGGGTTGGCAAAACATGCAGCTCTAAACCAGCCAGACCAGTTTGGTGAAGATGTGGTTGTATTTTTCAAGTACTATTATAACCAGCCCTCATTTTACCGAGTGCCAGAGCATTGGTACAAAGTTTTCACTCTTGTTTAGGAATGAGTCATCCAGCTTGTGAGTTGGTGCAGGCCATTACATTCTCCACCCTCACTTCATCTTCTTGCCCTGCTTTCCAAAGCCCAAACTAGGATGGTGAACTACAACATGGCTCAGGGAAGGGAGCTAAACTCTCCCGTTATTAAAACTTAACAATTGAAATCACAATTTTATCATTTTGTTAAATGTAGGTGATGGCAATTGGATAAGAAGGAAAGAAAATGAATATTTCTAGCTTTTTATAGTTCACTTTGCCAAGTTGGAAACAAATTCATTCTTTTTCCAGAACTGTTTTGCTTTTTACTGTTTTGTCTCACATTGAATTGTAAAAACTGTCAAGTTCTTGTTCACTCAATACACTTAAGTAACACTGGACATTTTCTTTTCATTTTTAATTTCAAGCACAGTCCTTAACAAGTTTAACTCAACTAATTTATATTTTTATTCAAAGCAATAAACACCTTGAGTCCCTACTCTGTGTGAGGGTCTATAGAAGTCTTTAGGATACAAAAATGAAAAAATCCTGACCTTGTCCCTGAAGGAGAACCTCACACAATTCTTAAGCTGCAAATTATAAAAACCAAACAAACAAACAAACAAACAAAACTTAAATTAGCTGAGGCAAAAAAAAAAAAATGTATTGACTAACATGTCCCACTGCAGAAGCGGTTGGGGTGACATGAACCAGAGCCTCAAGCATTTTCCAGATGTTTTCTTCTCATCTGTTATCTCAGCTTGCCCTCTGTTCTGGCAATTCTCCCCTTGAAGCTGACATCACAATCATCTGGTTGACACCAGAAACTCCAGGTTCTACCTTTCCAGTTTCACTACCCAAGAGAAAAAGTCTCCTCTACATATTGGCAGACTAAAAACTAGTGGGGAAGAACTTGATTGCCCCAACATGGGTCACCTGCTGACAATCACTATGGCTGAAGAAGCAGAGACAGCTATTGCTCAAATCTCATAGCGGAATAGTTTTGCAAGGGCTGAGAGAAGAAGGAATACTATCCTAAAAAGAAAAGATGGGGTTCTACTCCCTGAATAAAGAATGGCTACTGGGCAGACAAAAGACCACAAATCTACCTCAAGGAACTTACTCTTTTATAGAGAAAACAGATGTACAAAAACGTAATAATAATGCAATATTATACATGCATCAGTGGAAGTACATTCAAGAGTTAGGCTGAGGGTTATAAAAATATGAAAAAGAAATTAATTCACCCGAGGAGTTTAAGTAAAACTATAAAGAGGGGGTAATTTTTGAGTTGTAAAGTTTATGGAAAAATAAGAAAAGATGGGAAATATGCTGAAATTGGGTTGTGCCAGTCCTTGGGTACAGAGGTGAGACGTTTAGATATCATTCAGTGGGCTACAGAGTGAGACTTGAGAACTTTACACAGTTCAAGTGGCACAGTGGCATAGTATGGTCTTTAGCCTGAGACAAGAGGGATCTTCACTGGAACGTAGCCTTTCGGAGACCCAGCTCTGACTCTCTTACACACACAAATTTCCACAAGGTGAGGAGTCCACAGGGCCAGCAGGATGTGCCTATCCAGAGTCTATACGCTAGATCACAGTCTGTGTTCTTGAGAACTGAAATTTTCTAGGGAGAGAATCATAATACTGCTTTCAGTGTTTGCAAATTGTGCATTCCTCCACAGCTCTATCCTCTAGGCCAAGAGGTGGCTGTTTTGGGGGGGGATTTGGGAAAGAGCTTGGATATGTAAGCTGAACTGTTCACCTATGTGAGGCTCTTTGCAGTGGGACAGTGATTGGGTGGGAAAAGAAGGAGTTGGGCAATGGACTAGAAACCTCCATTGGAGCTCTTCTTTGGGCCCCATAAATGTTAGGAGGGGGCCTGAGAGGTACATTAGCAGGTGACAGTGTGGGAAATGCATGGTAGTGGGGAAATGGTGGAAGTAGAGAGGAACATGTGGGTTTGAGAGAAAATTCCGAAGTAGCTTGGTAAGATTTAATGATCAATTGAATATGAAGCATAAGGATGGAAAGAATTTTAAAAGTCTTGAGTTTCTAGCTTGGGGAATTGTAATGCCATAACAAAATGAATAGTATAGGAGGGTAAACAGGAGTAGAGGAGAGATTTTTTTTTTTTTTTTTTTTCGAGACGGAGTTTCACTCTTGTTACCCAGGCTGGAGTGCAATGGCGCGGTCTCGGCTCAGCGCAACCTCCGCCTCCTGGGTTCAGGCAATTCTCCTGCCTCAGCCTCCTGAGTAGCTGGGATTACAGGCACGCGCCACCATGCCCAGCTAATGTTTTGTATTTTTAGTAGAGACGGGGTTTCACCATGTTGACCAGGATGGTGTCAATCTGACCTCGTGATCCACCCGCCTCGGCCTCCCAAAGTGCTGGGATTACAGGCTTGAGACACTGCGCCCAGCGAGGAAAGATAATATTATGATTAAAATGATTTTCTTGTGACCTTAGTAAGAATGTGGATTACCAGTTCCTTTGGAGAGATGGCAATAATAGCCAAAAAATAATTACTTAATTATTTAAAATACAGATTTAAAACTGTCCCCTCAATCCTAATTTACTTTCATATTTGACCTCTCACCTATTCTTTAACCATAATCATGCTTCATTTGCTACTTAGAACTCTAGTTACAAGTGATAGAAAACTAACTCAGTAGCTTAAGCATAAGCAAAAATAGGATTTCCTGCTTACATAATTTAAAAGTCTAGAAATAATGTTGGTTTCAGATCCAGCTTGATTCAGGGTTTCAAAGGATGTCATTAGGCCCCAACATTTTCTGTCTCTAGGTTCAATTTCCCTTTGGCTGAGTTCCATTCTCCTGATGGCTGCTGAGAGCATCAGGCTTATAACCTCAAAGTGCCAATCCTCTTGGAAGAGAAAACACACCTTTCTCTGTTGCTCACAAAACAGGCCAAGATTAACTAGATTGGACCTGATTGGCTAGACTTGTGTCATGTGCTCATTCCTGATGCAGTGACTGTCCTGGGGAATGCCATGCCCTAATGAGGAAGGACTGCTCATATGTCTACTCCTGAAGCAAAGAATGGAGTCAACTTCATCTGACACACATGCCTGAAAGTAGGGGTGATTGACTAGGGGAATGGTACTAGAAGAATAGGGGAATAGAGGCCAGGCCACATAAACAATGGATGTCCACTAGACTCATCATAGCACTAAGTCTTATTTTTTTCAGTGGAGATAATAATTACAAATCTCACTGGGATGTCAGAAAAATTAACTGTAAAGTAAAATTGACAAACCAACTAGACCTTACAGGCAGCTTTAGAACATTCCACCCGACAACTGTAGACCATATGTTTTTCTCAAGTGCACACAGAATATTCTCCAGGATAGACTATAAGCTAGGCTGTAAAACAAACTCAACAAATTCTGAAGAATTGAAATAGTGTGAAGTATCTTCTCCTACTGTGAAGAAATGAAATTAGAAATTAATACCAAAAGAAATTTGGGAAATATACAAACATGCAGACAGTTCTAAATAACCTGTGGATCAAAAAATAAATCAAAAATGAAATTAGAAATACTTTGAGATGAATGAAAATGAAGGCACAGTATGCCAAACTTATGCAATATAACTAAAGCAGTGCTAAGAAGGAAATTTATAATATAAATACCTCTCTTAAGAATGAAGAAAGATCTTAAATTAATAACCTACCATTTGGCCTTCTGATACTGGGTAAAGAAGAGTAAACTACATTCAAATCAAGCAGAAGGAAGGAAATAATAAATATTATAATAACAATTAATGAACTAGACAACAGAAAACAGTAGAGAAAAATCAATATAAACAAAAGCTGATCATTTGAAAAGGTAAAGAAAACTGGCAAACCATTAGCTAAACTGACCAAGAAAAAAGAGAGAAGACTCAAATCACTAGAGTCAGAAATGAAAAAGGAGACATTATTATCAACCTTAGAGGATACAAAGGATTATAAATTAATAATATGGACAACTGCATGACAGTAAATTAGATCAATGAAATGGACAAATTATTAGAAAGATCCAAACTACTGAAGCTGACTCCAAAAACAGTAGACACTATGAATCGACCTGTAACAAGTAAAGAAACTGAATTAGTAATCTGCCCACATAGAAAATTATAGGTCCAGATGTCTTCACTGCTGAATTCTACCAAACATTTAAAGAAGAATTAGTACCAAGAAATAGAAAAGAGACAAACTGCACCACTGTAAGATCAATATAACTCAGAAACCAAAACCAGACAAAATCATCATAAGAATGGAAACTATAGACCAATATCTTTTGAATGTGGAAGCAGATATCCTCAATAAAATACTAACAAACTGAATCCAGAAATATGGAGAAAGAATTATACACCATAATCAAGTAAGCTATATTACAGGCAGGGAAAGTTGGTTTAACGAAATAAGGGCAAAACTTACACTCTGAAAACTGCAAAATGTTGTTGAAAGAAGTTAAAGATCTAAATAAATGCAAAAAAAAAATTAAAGATCTAAATAAATAAATGTTTGTGGAAATCAGCAAGCTGATTTTAAAATTCATATGAAATTACAAGGTATCAAAATAACCAAAACAATTATGAAAAAAAAACAGAGATGGGGACTCAAACTTGCTGATTTCAAAACTCACCACAACGCAATGGTAATCAAGGCAGCGTGGTACTGGCATGTAGGTCAGTGGTATAGATTTGTAAGCCCAAAAATAATCCATGTGTCTATGGCCGAGCTTTGACAATGGTCCCAATACCATCAAATGAAGAAAGAATAATATTTTCAACAAAGTGTGCTGGGACAACTGGATATCCACATTACAAAATGAAGTTGGACGCTTATTTTACATCATGAACAGAAATCAATTCAAAATGGATCAAAGACCTAAATACAAGAGCTAAATTTTAAAACTCTTAGAAGATAATTAGTGTAAAGTATTATAACTTCAGATCAGTCAATAAGTTCTTAGATGTAATATCAAAAGCATGAGCAAAAATAAAATAAAATAAAATAAAATAAAAAACAGATAAATTGCACTTCATTAAAATTAAAAACTTCTGTGTTTCAAGGATCACGATCAAGAAAGTGAAAAGACACAGAATGGGAGAATATATTTAGAAATCAAATATCTGATAACAGATACATCTAGAATATATCAAGAACTTGTACAACTCAATAATTAAAAGACAACACAATTTAAAAATGAGAAAATAACCTGAATTAACATTCTTCCGAAGACAATATACAAATGGCCAATAAGCACGAGAAGATGCTCAACATCATTAGTCATCAGGGAACTGCAAATCAAATCTACTATGAAATATTACTTTATATCCGCTAGGATATGCTAGAATTAAAAAGTCAGATAATAACAAGTGTTGAAAATCTGGGAAAACAAGAACCTTCATCCACTACTAGTGGCAACATAAAGGTGTAGCCATGTTGGAAAATATTTTGACATTTCTTCAAATGGTCTCTGTGACCCAGCGATTCCACTCCTAGGTATACACAGAAGATAAAATGAAAACATGTCCACACATAAACTCGTACACAGATGTTTACAACCAAAAGGTGGGAACAACCCAAATGTCCATCACTTGATAAGTGCATAAACAAAATGTGGTATATCTAAAAAGTGTAGTATTATTTGACCATGAAAAGGAATGAAGTATTGCTACATAGTACAATATGCATTAACCTTGAAAACGTTGTGCTGAGTGAAGAAGCCTAACACAAAAGACCACGTATATATGATTCTATCTAGATTAAATGTCCAAATCTATAAAGACAAAAATAAAGTAGTGGTTGCTTAGGGCGGGGGGGAGCAGAAGGACAGGGAGGTGATAGCTGAAGGGTACAGGGCTTTTTTTAAAGGTGACAAAATGCTCTAAAATTGGGTGTGGTGATGGTTGCATATAATTTTGAATATACCCCAAACCATTGAATTGGATACATTTAATGGATGAAATGTATGGTATATAATTTATATCTCAGAAAAAGACGTTTAAAAAAATTTTAAGGTAGTTTGATAGGAAGGAAAATAAGTGAATAAATAAATACAATTGACTCATATTTATGACAAAATGTCCATATTCTCTTTGAGGAAAAGAATTACCAGAGATATTAGGTTATTCTGGAACAAAATAGACACATGATATTCAGCAATTAAAATTCACAATTTCTCAAAAGCTTAATAAAAAGGAGTTCCAGGCCGGGCGCCGTGGCTCACGCCTGTAATCCCAGCACTTTGGGAGGCTGAGGCGGGTGGATCACGAGGTCAACAGATCGAGACCATCCTGGTCAACATGGTGAAACCCCGTCTCTACCAAAAATACAAAAAATTAGCTGGGCATGGTGGTGCGTGCCTGTAATCCCAGCTACTCCGGAGGCTGAGGCAGGAGAATTGCCTGAACCCAGGAGGCGGAGGTTGCGGTGAGCCGAGATCCCGCCATTGCACTCCAGCCTGGGTAAAATAGCGAAACACCAAAAAAAAAAAAAAAAAAAAAGGAGTTCCAGCCAAACTAACTGCATGTGATGAGGTAATCCACATTCTCCAGGCTCAAGTTTCCATGTGAGGACTACTTCCAGTGTAACCCTCCTGGCCTGTCCCAGCCGCCTCTCCCGAACTTAGGAACAACGTATCTGATTGGTGAATTTAAAAAAGAAAGCATTTTCTATTCTGGAGCCCTTCCTGCCTGTAGAGAAGGCAGTTAGTAAGCTTCCTATATCAGTCTTTGGCCTAGAAGAGGTAAGTCTACTGCTTGAGACTATTCAGTTCAAGGGGAGAAGGTTTTAAAAGCTGATGTGGTGCTTTTAAAACACGTCTGCAAATTCCCTGACATTCTTTCCATCAATATGTGTAGTCTATGACCTCTCCCTTTGAACCTGGGGGGAAGGACTTTGTGACTGTCTTTATAAACAGAATGCTGTGGTTGTGGTGGTTCAGCTTGATTCCTGGGGCCGTTAGCCACACAGCTTCTGTTGGTTTCTCTTAGGACTCTCACTTTGGGACCCTTCAGACTCTGTGAAAGAAGTCCAGGTGCCCTGAGGTCACCATATGGACGGGGGGCGGGGAAAGGGAACCAGGAGTGATGTCATTCTAGCCCCAGCTGATGGAGTCTTTCCAGCTCAGTTGCTAGACGTATATGTGCATACTGCCATTCCCAGCCACTAGTTGACTACAAACGCAAGAGATACCCAAGTGAAACTTACCTAGATGAGCCTGGCCAATTCCCACATCACAAGGAAATAAATGATTACTTTTTGTCACTGTTTTGAGTGGCCTATTACACAGCAAGAAGAAGGGAAAAAAAGAAAAATCTGGAACATAAATGCTCTACCCTCTAGGCTTTACTAGTAATGAAGATGGGTGTCCCTTTAAATCCCCTTTCTTTTTTCCCAGTTAGTTACAAACTCAGGAAAGAAAGAAATCTATTTTGTGGCCCCCTAAAACTCCAACTTTAATAGCGCAGTATAAGAATTTCTCCCACCCCACTCTGTAGGCATGGATGGGCCTTAGGTCTCTGACTCTCTCTAGCGATTGGAAATGCCTCCTAAAACGTTCAGATCACAAAGGTCTTTCTGAGAATGTTCTTTCTTAAGCTTATTAAGCCCCTGAATCAGCACAGAACAAAACTGCTCCATCTTCTCTATACACATATTTCAAGATTTTCATGACAAATCACATATTTCTCAGTCAGTTATCTCAGTTTCCTTCCACTCTTCCTCTTACACAAGGTTTAAATAGTGCAGTGGTCCTTAAATTCGAGCATGCATCTGATTCATCCAGAGGGCTTGTTACAACATAGATTCCAGGACCTCATTCTCAGAGTTTCTGGTTAAGGAGATCTGTGGTAGGACTGAAGAATTTTCCTATCAAACAAGTTCCCATGCTCTGCTGATGCTGGGACCCAAGGGCCATTCTTCGAGAACCACTAAGCTTGAGATATATAGGATGGTGGAAAGAGTCTTCAGTGAGAAGCTGAAAGACCTGGATTGTTATGCCGGCTGTGGTATCTTCTGAGAAAACCCAAAGACTTCTAACAAAACAAAGATCCCTAATAAAAACTAAGATCCTTGCCATTATCACACAGTTGTGAGGCTGGACAGTGATAACACATAAATGCTTTGTAAACCGTCGAGGGCTATGAAAACAGGAAATGTGGCTTGAAGAGATTTGCCTGTAGACTCCATCTAAGTATTAATATCCTTTTTCAGACTGACGTGAGAATTCAACAGCACATGAAGCTGAAGACTGTAGCAGAATTCACTAACCCGTTTCCTGTTTGCTCCTTCTACAGATTCCTGTTCTTCCCAGAAGCTCTTGTAATCTGGAAAAAAAAAAAACCCAAATAGTGAACCTGTACTGAGTGCTTTCCACATGCACGTGGAAAAGGTTACATTCCAAAGGAGAAGGGCTGAGCTGCGTCCTAGCTGGGACAATTAATTATTCTGAGCCTCAGTTTCCTTTGGGGAAAGGAATAACAACGGCCCCACCTCACAAGTTGTTGGGAGGATTAAATGAGTTAATATATGTAAAGCCCTTAGAAACAGGCTTGGCAAGGATTAATTACCGTTGTTATTGTTGTTTCTGCATTTTAAAGATGAGGATTGAGACTTTGAGAGTTTGAGTAATATAACTAAACTCTCACAGCTGGGAGCTCTCTGCAAGCCTCTCTCCCAGTTAAACAGAAATTAGGGCAGGGATGTCAAAATAAAATGTAACAACCACACTTCTGGCATCATCATCTCTGCTGATGAAAGGCATTGCTAATTGATCATAGCATTCTGCTCTGCGGAGTCTGGACAAGGCTTTATAACCCTTTTGGAGACTGTGTTGTGGTTGGTGAGAGCTGCTTTGGAGCTCATGAGACAGACATGTTTGGCCACACCAGAGCAGGAAAACTAAATCCTGAGACACTTTTTTTTTTTTTGAGACGGAGTTTCGCTCTTGTTACCCAGGCTGGAGTGCAATGGCGCGATCTCGGCTCACCGCAACCTCCGCCTCCTGGGTTCAGGCAATTCTCCCGCCTCAGCCTCCTGAGTAGCTGGGATTACAGGCACGCGCCACCATGCCCAGCTAATTTTTTGTAATTTTAGTAGAGATGGGGTTTCACCATGTTGACCAGGATGGTCTTGATCTGTTGACCTCGTGATCCACCCGCCTCAGCCTCCCAAAGTGCTGGGATTACAGGCGTGAGCCACCGCGCCCGGCCCTTGAGACACTTTTAGAACACTAAATTGGAAGCACTAAAACCCAGTAATGGAAACCAGGAATAAAAGGCTCAAGCTACCAACTGATGGGGGAAGAATCCTAATGCTGGCCCCCCTTTTCCTTCTAAATTCATTTTCCTGACTCAGCCTTTCAGATCTTGGAGTGAAGTCAAAGAAAAGAAAGCCATTTCTACTGCTATTCTACCTTTGGTATATAGGCCAATGGTTTCTTCATCATTTAAAAAAATAACTTTGTATTTCAAAAGACATGCTTCAGTGACTCAATTTTGTCCAAGGCAAACTTTATATTAAATGCTTCCTGATCAGCAGCAGGAGCTCCATTAAAACCAAATAAAAAGAAACACATTTTAAGGATCAAAGAAGATGAAACATTACAGAAATGCCACCATCACATTCAAAGGTCCAGTAGGTCTACACTGTGAGTCCTCGATTCTTTACAATGGTTCTGGAGAAAGAAGTTGTTTAATCATGATGAAGTCATGGCCATAAGAATATTAATTAATTTGCCTTGGGCCTACATTTAATTCTTCTACCACGCTGAGAAGGGGATTATTATGCATAGTAATGGATAATCTTCAAAGCGATATTTTAGCATTCCCCAACCCCCTCTCCACCATACCCACACAGGCACTTTCTCTTACCACTATTCCCTGGCCAGCTTCGTGAGTTCTCATTCTAGTCCAGAGTTCAGAACAGAGCTAAGTTCTCCTTGAAGGTGGACACACTTATAATCAGAGCTAACATGTATTAAACTCTCAGATGTTCCAGGCAGTTTTGTTCATTTAACAAGCATCATACAGTGCCTTCTAGGTTCCAGCTACTTTTTTCTAAGCATTTCACAAATACTAACTCATTGAATCCTCAAACCTATTAACATTTTACAGAAGAACAAAACTAGTTACAGAAAAGGCAAAACAACTTGCCTGAGATCACACAACTACAAAGTGCCACAACAATTCCATTAGGAGCAGGGGTGACAATATAGCATGGGGAGGGTATAATGTTAGGTGTTCATGGCTATCTGCTATGAATTAGTGCACAATTAATACACCCAGGCTCTCAGAGTGCAGAGTGTAAGATTTATGGCCGATGTAAAATGAGGAAACTGAGGCAAGTATGAGAAAATGAGAATATAATTTATTCAGCTCCCAGGCGAGGTTCTGTGGTCCAGGAAGGGGCCAAAGAAGTCACGCCCTGCTGTTTAGGTCATGGGGTTTTATGGGGAGGGAAGGCGATTGATTGGCTATTGGGGAAACAAAGCAAAGGCAATTTTATTGGCTGTCAGGAAGCAGGAAGTACCTGGAACTAGTTGCCATTGGTAGGCGGGTGGGACTTTGGGTAAGTGGGCCTTGATTGGCTGTTGGGGAAACAAAGTGAAGGCAATCTTATTGGCTATTAAGAAGCAGGCAATACCTGGAGCTAGTGGTCATGGGTAGGCAGGCCTTCCGGGGCCATACAGAGCAGACTGCTACCGGGCAGGGTCTGATGGGGCTTGTTTAAAAAATTTTCCTGCCGGGTTTATCAATAGCGGGCTGGGGGTTGAATGCATAATTTAGTGCTGAATGTGGACTTGGGTCTGGTAGGTGGAGGCGGGTGCGGGGAAGCCATGCGGCAAGGCCAGATAACGAGCTCAGGTGATGACGTAGTTATCAGACACAGAGAGAGATGGATGTGTCCGTTTAACCCTCTGTGAGGCAGCCGGCCTTACACAGAGCAAGCACCTGTACCCAACAGGCTGTATAGAAGAGACTTCCACTTCTGTTTCTGCTATGATTTCTTGCAGACATAATTTCCCTGTTTCTGGCTCTCCAATGAAGGCTTTCTACCATTACCATCATCACCAGTGCTGCTACTGCGTTGTTATGTGGCTCTTGAATAAACCATTTCAATCATTTGAGCAACCCAACTTCCCACCTCCCAGGTGCCATACACAGTTGCCCTCAAGGCAAGTCCAGACACAGGAGTCTGTCTCACCTCAGGGTGAAGGTTAATCCTGCAATAGCCAGGACTTGGTCATGCTGACTGCCAGGCATTACTCAGAGCACCTCATCAAACTTGCTCAAATATAATTATTGTGCCAAGAAACAGACAGCTTCATATCACATAACCCTTAGCCTGAGAATGTGCATTTCCCTAGCAATTACATTTTCTGGCACATACAGCAGGAATAATCATCTATGGCAGAGTCTGGAACAAAGAATGAAGTTAAGTTTAGCCTTAAATTGAAAATTGGGAGAGAGAATTGCAAAACAAAGTGCAGTGGAAATACAGTATTAGCTGCTCGGCCCTTTAAGATATTTACCATTGGGAGAACAGGGAGTTTCTCTGAAGGTATTGGCAACCAAAACACTTGGATTGTAAGGAAGGGGCATAACCAACAAGCTGGGGGTTGGACTACCTTTGAGATTCTCTCACTCTCTCTTTTTGATTCACAGAAGTGAAACAGCAATTCCTGTTCATTTCCTGGCGAAACACTCCAGGGAGTTGCAAACAAGATGTTTTCTATGGATACTCCTTATCTTTGGAATCCTCTTCCTTCCTGGACTGGCAACTAGCAGAACTGAAATCTCTTGGCCTTCCACAAAGCCTTTCCAAGGTTTGTCTTTTTAATTGAGCTTCCACTTAAAAATACTTAAGACTCTGCTTGTTTATTACAGACAGCACCATGAAACTTGGTCATAAAATGGTGCTGGATCCTCTTTTTTTTCCCTGACTTTTGAAGATCCAATTCAATGCTCACTTTAGTAGCCACTCCTTCCTCTTGTACTTTTCTATTAAGGATTTTTTTTTAGACCCTAGAAAAGGTCTTAACAATGATTTGCTTAGGACTTAGTTTTGACTCCCAGAGGAGTTTAGCCTATTCTAAGAGGAATGCACAGATAGAAAGTCTGTGGAAGTCAAAGTCCAATGGCCATGCTAAGCCAAGCCTAGACATCAGTGTAAGTTCCAGCTAATTCCATAGGGGGAAAAATGTTTTTAAACATCCAGAGCAAATGAGAAGCCATAAATTAGTTTTAAAATATTTTTCATTTTAATGACTTTAAAAGCTTAGTGTTTTCTCTAAGCTTGTCTTGCGCAAAAAAATCGAAATACTGTTTATATGTCCATATTTGAGAAAACAAGCTGAGCTAAGATCATTAAATTTTTAGGAAAAAAAAAATCATATGAACACAGACTTTCCAAAAGCAACATATTTAGGAATGAACGAAATTTGTTTTCACTACCGAAATTTGTTTCATTATGTGTCCCGTTGTCCTAGTAAAACTTTAGTGAGGAAATCGACATGAATGTAAAAATAGGGATATTACATTTTGTGATCTTGCTGACTCTCATTAACTCTTGATTTGCACATTTCCACAGGGTTCTGTTAGCCAATATTAGCCACTGCCTGCAAAATCATTCATCCCTTTTTCTAAACCCTGTTTATAGCCAGGACACAGCTTCACACTCACACTGGTTTGTCTTCATCCTGCTGTTTCCCAGCACCTGTCAAAACCCTGCGATGGGCTGGTAAACCACGAAGGTCACTTGTGGTGATCCAGGAAGGCAGGAAGGCCCCGTGATGCTTTCAGATTATTCTCTGTGCCTTGGCTTCTGTACTCCTGCTTCCTGCCTGCCTGCCTGCCCTTGAAGGCGTCCTGGTGGGACCATGGGCTGGAGGATGCAGTTTCCACAACTCACACGTTATGAAGACTCCAGTTCTTGGATTTTTGATAACCTCTGGGTCCCTCACTTGCTGACTTCCTACCTCCGCCCCTGCTGGCCCTGTGTTTGAAATGACAAGCTGCTGTTTATTTATAGCTCCCTTTCCCACTTTTAAATGAAACCAGTGGTTAAAGATGTGCCAGGTGGTGCTGTTGATAAACAACAAGTTCTAACACCAGATTTCCCCCTGGGAACTCAGACCCCATTTTTCTGGCTGATGATCAAGATGGGAGGAAACTGGGCTGTGCCTTTGAGACATTTTTCTTTTGGTAGCTCATCTCCAGCCCCCATGGAGTGACAGAAGCTGGCTGCGCAGGAGTCCCTGGGGCTATTTCTGATAGTGGCCAACACTCACTCTAATGTTACCCAACTCACAAAGTTTCTGAGTCCAAGCCACGTCCTCCCTGAGCACCCGACCTTAGGATGGTACCTATATGTGACTCCAGGATTCCCCGATCATGTCCCTTTATCTACCATGTCCAAGCCAAGTCCATCCTTTAGACCTGTTGCACTTTCCACCAAAACACTGATCTCTGTTCCTGGACATAGTACATGCTCAATCGATATTTTTGAAAGTTGAAGAAACGCTATCCATCTTTTTCCAGTTTCACCGATATTCCTTCATTCCAGAATTAGTGCATCAATCCATCAACTGTTTTTCTTATTTCTAAGCACCATGAGAGACATGGGGTGCACTGGAGCCTGAAGGTCTGATCAAGATCAGCTTTGCCACTTCTTGATTATGTGGTCTCAGGCCAGCTTCCTTACACGTGTGAGCAAGGACTAATTGAGTGGTTACAGGCCAAGGACTGTGCAAGACACAGGAGATGGAGAAATGAAAGATAAAGTGCTTTCCCACCAGCTGCAAAGATCCCACAGCCTAGCAGAGAAAGCATAGAAACAATAATTGCTGTATAGTATGGTGGAGGCAAGTGACAGCAACGCCATGATGCACAGTGAAGGGCCTGGGGCCAGCTGTTGGAGGAAGGGGCAGCGGTCAGGGAAGGTTTCCCAGAGGAAATGACACAACAGCTAGCTCTAGAGTATGAAAGCCATTCAGAGAAGGGGAGAAAGGGAATTTTGGGCACAGGGTACAAAATATGCAAAGTCAAGAAATGTCAGAAGGCTCAGTGTCAGTTTGCAAAAGCTGACGCCAAGATTTCATAGGGAAGAATGGTCGGAGACGATGCTGGAATGCAAGGTAGGCAGCCTGTGTTCTCTAACAGGGCGTTTGATCTTTACCCCGTAGATGGTGAGGAGCAAATGAAAGATTTAAAAGCAGAAGTAGCCTGATCAGATATGCATTTTGGAATGCTCACTCTAAGGAACAGAAAGCAGTCGAGGGAGTTAAAATGCATTCATTTAACAAATATTTAGTGGCATCTTCTGTGTGCCTGGCACACATTTGGCAGGCAGGGTTTCTGCCAACCAGAGCGTGCAGTCTAGTTTAGAGAGGAAGACTTGAAGGCCAATATAAGGCAGTGGGAAGGAAGAGATGCATATTGATTTGAGAAATATTTCAAAGGCAGAATTAATAGGACTCTGTGACAGCTTAGCTGGGTACGGGGAGAAGGTACAAGAAGAGATCTTGGATGCCATCCAGGTTTCTAACTTGGGCAATTGGGTTAGAAATTGTGATGACATCCGTATAGTGTTTCTTAACAGAAGTGCCAGTAGCATTTTGAACAGGACAATTCTTGGTGTGTGGGACTCTCTTGTGCATTTTCTAATGCTTGACATCCTTGGCTGCAATCCACTTAAATGCCAATAGCATTGCCCGGTCGTTGCAACATTGAAAAGGTCCCCTCCCATGCCCCCACATCCCCAACACACATATTTCCAAATACCTCTTGAGAGCCAGAATGAAGAAGGAAGAATGGATTGGGGTTGGAGAGGAGAAATCAAGCCAGATTAGGGCATGTTTAATTTGCAGTTCTAGTCAAAGCCCTCCATATCTGTGGAGCATCCAAGCATGTACCATTGACCTTTCCCTACTTATTACCAGCAGAACATAGGCAAGTGGAGATGTCAACTTCCTATTCTAGGGACGCTTGCACTGCGCTGACCTACAGACCACACGATGGGCCCACCTGCCCAGCCACTGCAGAATTCAGCTTCTCCCATCAAAACGTATTTTTTAAGCAATTACAGTTTTCCTTCTTATTACTTCCTTCTCCACGTTCTGACAATACCAACATTCCAGAAGTTGTTCAGGACTAAGAAGAGCTGGGGTCCAGCATTGCATCTGACATGCTAAGGAGACGTATCCAGGGCAGGCTCACTCAATCTCAGCTTTCTCAATCCTCCAATCTAACTTGGTTCACAGCTCAGCTCAGTTCTTTCTTTTGATAACCCCTTCAAATGCCATTGAGCTTGCTCTCACTGTTTCCTGTAAACATGATCTGATACTCCCCCCTGGCTCTGGTATTAAAGCTATAAGAAAGAGGTGCTCCTAAGAAAGGTGCTCCCAATCTCTATAGGACTCACTTCATTAACTGATGAAGCCAGTAGCATGAATGCAATTGCCCAGAGCCCATGTGTTAGGTAAGATGGTCCAAGGACAGAACTTTGTCAATACCCACACTGAAGCAAGGAACAGTGGTATAGCACCCACAGAAGACACAAGAAGAAGCAAGAGGCACAGAGCAGAGGGAAAACCAGGAGGAGGTACAAAGGAAAATATCTCATGGAGGAAGGACTGATCCACTATTAAATATGAAAGGAAAGTCAAATGCATAAAAGCTGAAAAGAATATTCTGAATTCAGCAACAGGGAAGAAATGAGTATCCTTGGTTCACCAGTCAGAATAAATAGATTGTTTCATTCACAAATGACCCCACATACCAACAGCTGGTGATATCAGAGGTTTATTTCTTGTTCTCATTATGCGTCCACTATGGATTACTGGCTACTGATCTGTTCAGGTCCTCCTCACCCTAAGATCCAGGCAGAAAGGATAGCCCCTGTCTAGAAGGAAAAGAGCAACAGAGGAATCATGCAATGAATTTTAAATCTTCTGCTTGGAAACGTGGCAAACATGACTTTTACTCACATTCTATTGCCTCCATCTAGAAGGAAAAGATCAATGGAAGAATCATGCAGTGGTTCTTAAGGCTTCTGCCTAGAAACGTGGCAAACATGACTTACATTTTATTGGCCAAGGCAAGTCATATAGCCAAGGTTGATGTCAGATGAACAAAGATAATCAGAAAGTTGTCTGGCAGGAAGGAGCTAATAAAAAGAAGTTCTAGCTGGGTGTGGTGGCTCAGGCCTGTAATCCCAGCACTTTGGGAGGCCAAGGCAGGTGAATCGCTAGGTCAAGACATTAAGACCATCCTGGCCAACGTGGTGAAACCCCATCTCCACTAAAAAAAAAAAAAAATGCAAAATTAGCTGGATGTGGTGGCACGGTGCCTGTAGTCCCAGCTACTCGGGAGGCTGAGGCAGGAGAATCGCTTGAACCAGGGAGGTGGAGGTTGCAATGAGCTGAGGTTGTGCCACCACACTCCAGGTTGGGTGACAAAGTGAGACAAAAAAAAAAAAAGTTCCACGGGGAGTGACAGAAAACATTTGTGCACAATAACAGTCTCCCACACTAGCCAAAAGACAGGGTGTATATAAAAACTTACTATGGAAGGTGTAATTCATTATGGCTTTGGCCCTAATTTACCCAGTGAAGAGCTATTACTATAATTATTAACCTCCTGTGTCTCCATCGTGCCCATATTCAAGAGCCATTGCTCTCTCTATTTTGTTCAACTCAGATCTGAGACTTGCTTGCATTAAGCTCCTACCATCCCTCTCCCCACCTACAAAGCTACTCATATCGCTCTCTCCATGTCAG
This sequence comes from Sapajus apella, assembly GCF_009761245.1. Classification (NCBI taxonomy): domain Eukaryota; kingdom Metazoa; phylum Chordata; class Mammalia; order Primates; family Cebidae; genus Sapajus; species Sapajus apella. Next base: position 41,026,469 of record NW_022436945.1, read on the forward strand.
GATACTTGCTCTTTTCCCTCAGTCCCTGTCTCTCAGCTCCTTATGAGCTCACCTCAAGGCCACTCTGCAGAAAACCATCTTAGATTAAACCAGCTCGGCCCTAACAAACTCCTTCCTCTGTTGTACAGTAGGTCCTGTATTATTTGGTCCCAACACAGTGTGGTATGTAAATGCCTGGTGGTGGTTTCAAATGTGAATGTGTGTACAAAACGTTATGGGAAGCCTGAGATTCAGGGGCAGGAAAATGTGGGTTCTGGGCTATTTACTCTGTGGGTGTCTCTCTGAATCTGTTCTCCATCATTTCCTGGCTTCTTCTGTGCCCCAGGAGGCTGACTTCCATAGATGGTAAAACCAGAATTCCTTGCCATCTGGCTGCCAGTGGGTTCAGTCAATGGGAGGCACCAGTATGAATACTGGAAGGTCAGAGAGGGACCAGGGTATTTATCCTTTCCCACACCCAACCCCGCCTGCTCTGACCCTGGCAGTGGCCAGATGCTGTGGCTGGAGCTTCTGTCAGGCAACCTCTCTTCCGCTGCTCAAACTCCAGCGGCACTATTCCTGTCTCTTGCTTCTTCAAGCTAGGTCATGGTCTGTTATATTGCAAATTTCATAACTGGAACCTGCAAGGAGGCCCTTCCACTCCTACCCCCAGCATTCTATACTTTAAGTCATTTTGTTGGTCACTTTTCATCAATACTTCCCTCTGAGTCCTTATATCCTTCTCTTTAAGGTCAAGTCATTTAACTGTGTTGAGAGTCTAGCACAAGTCCTCTTTAATGGTTAAACACGACCTCTGCCTCGCAAAGGACAGATGCCTGACTGGAGTGATGGCTCATGTGGTCTAGAGAATTTGTGTTTCTAAAAAACCATTGGCCTGAATCTCACTATATAAATATACATTCATAAAATCATGATGCAGAAGACTTAGTAATCCCAGTAAAGTTACCTAGCCTCGATAAAAGTGGCAAACAACATGGGGACGATCCCTAGGTGACCATGCTAAAGCTTTAAAAATCAAATTGAACAAAGTATATAAAAAGTCCCAAGGAAATGTTAGGTCTAGAAGTCCTTCAAGGTCATTTTAATTTCCTCTTGCCCCAGTAATTCCACTTTGGGAGAAATTCATTAATGTGTGTTCGTGGAAGTTATCTAGGGCCCTGCCACTCAAGGTGGCCTGCAGGCCGGCAACATCAGCATAGCCAGGAGCTTGTTGGAAATGCAGACTCTCAGGGGCTCCCAGACATGCTGGATCAGAATCTGCATATTAATCTAATAGGGTTACCAGGTAATCCCTTTGCCTATTGACAAGAGAAGCACGGGTCAATCAGAAGAACTAAAGAGTTCTCAAACTATCTGGGATCAAGAAGCAGTTTTTTTTGTCCCTCCCTCCCCCAGTCTATTAGGTACTGATACCTTAGAAAATATAACAAAAATGAATTACTAGAATAATGAAAAAAGAGATATTCAAAATACAAACTCAACCGTTTTATTAGTAGATTCAAAAGACATATAATTATGCTGTCAAATTACTACAGAAGTCTTTTAATGTATGCAGTCTATTTCTCTAAATTCCTCATCATTGACCAATACCAGGCCACAGATGGGCAGCAGACTATGGATCACACTGAGTAGTGCTGCTCTGAGTTATTGCCGTTTTACAGGCAATACACAGAGGAAACTGAAGCCTAGACAAATAACATACCTGAGGTGACAAAGCTGGCTCATAGAAGAGCCAGAATTGAGACTCAGAGCTCCCAAACTGTTTCCAACAGACCACATTAGTCCTACGGAAAATTTTAAGCGTTTATTGAACACCTGATTTGAGCCAAGTACAGTGTTTTACAGGGATTGTCTCATAGTCGCCTCCATTCCTGTGAAGTTGGTGCTATCAATGCCCTCATTTTAGAGTTGAGAGACCTGAGGTTTAGAGAGGTTAACACCTTGCACAAGTTTCTATGACTGAATAAGTGGTGAAGATAAAATTTGAACCCAAGTTTAACCACAGTCAAAGAAAACATGCTTGTATTAGTCAGGGTTCTCCAGAGAAGCAGAACCAATAGGATATATATTTGTCTACCTACCTACCTACCTGTCTGAGAGACTTATTTTTCGTTTATTTATTTATTTAAAAACAGAGTCTTGCTCTGTCACCCAGGTTGAAGTGCAGTGGTATGATCTCGGCTTACTGCAACCTCTGCCTCCTGGGTTCAAGTGATTCTCATGCCTCAACTTCCCAGCTGGGACTAAAGGTCCCTACCACAATGCCTGGCTAATTTTGTATTTTTAGTAGAGACGGGATTTCACCATGTTGACCAGGCTGGTTTCGAACTCCTGACCTCAACTGATCCACCCACCTTGGCCCCCCAAAGTGCTGGGATTACAGGCATGAGCCTCCAATCCTGGCTGAGAGATTTATTATAAGGAATTTGCTCTAATGATTATGGAAGAGAGAAAGTCTCAAGGAAAAGAGCATAAGTCAGCAAGCTGGAGACCCAGGAGAGCTGATGAGTTAGTTCTAGTTTGAAGGCCAGCCGGCTCAAGGCCCGGGAAGAGCTGATGTTTCAATTTGAGTCTGAAGGCAGGAAAAAAAATTGCTATCCCAGTTTGAAGGCAGTTAAGCCGGAAGAATTCTCTCTTACTTGGAGGAGGGTCAGCCTTTTTGTTCTCTTCAGGTCTTCAGCTGATCAAATGAGATCCACCCTCATGAGGGAAAGCAATCTGCTTTATTCTATCCACTGATTTAAGTGTTAATCTTATCCGAAAATTGCCTCACAGAAACACCCAGAATAATGTCTGACCAAATATCAGGGCCACCTGTGGCCCAATCAAGTTAATACATAAAATTCAGCATCAGAGTACTTAACCACCATCTCACTGTACCTCCCCTCTCCACTTTGTTCATGAATTATTAACTACAGCAACAAAAGCATCAGTTATACAGAACTCATAGGCTTGGGCTTGCAGGCAATTCTACTTCACATGGAAACAATATGCTGACCTTGTATCCCTAGGGGCTGCTGGAATTTTAATTGAGAAATCTGTAGGGCTTTTGGATATATTCAGACATCACTGTGTCTGTTACTGGTGCATTTCGGACAGTGAAATCCAGTGCCTGAAGCCACCTTCTCTTCCCTTAGCTCACATTCCCCAGCTAAGGGAATGTGGTCTGCATGCCTGGTGAGTGCTCAGTAAGTGAGACTTATTGCCTGGCACACTCTTAAAAACAGCCCTAGAGAACTAGATTCAGGGTTGATTCTCAAGTGTTGCATTACATAAAGACCCAATTCCTGAGGCAGAGTTTTGGGTGTTGCAGGGATACTCGAGGACCTTGGCATCTCATCATATGTCTTTGAGGTTTAAGGAGTTCTGGGGTGCTCCTGCTTAAAGGAAAGGCCTGGACTAGACCCATGATTTGGGGCTGAAAGGAAATGGACAGAGGAAGGCAGGTACTATGTTTGTCTTCTCTCTCTTTCCCTCCCTCCCTTCCCCCTCTCTTTCTCTTTCTCTCTCTCTCTCTCTCTCTCTCTCTCTCTCTCTCACACACACACACACACACACACACACACACACACACAGAGATCATCAATTTTTACTAAGCCTAGTGCTTCCCATGTGATATGATTTGGGTCTGTGTCCCTGCCCAAATCTCATATCAAATTGTAATTCCAATGCTGGAGGTGGGGCGTGATGGAAGGTGACTGGATCATGGGGACGACCTCTCATGGTTTAACATCGCCCGCCTTGGTGCTGTCATCATCAGAGTGAATTCTTGTGAGATCTGGTTGTTGAAAGGGTATGGAACCCCCTGCCTCTCTCTTGCTCCTGCTCCAGTCATGTAAGACATGCCTGCTTCCCCTCCATCTTCCCCCATGATTGTAAATTTCCTGAGGTCTCTTCAGAAGCAGAAGTCACCAGGCTTCCTATACAGCCTGCAGAAATGTGAGCCAAGTAAACATCGATTCTTTATAAATTACCCAGTCTCAGGTATTTCTTTATAGCAGTAAAAGAATGGACTAAAACATCATGTAGTCACAGATCAGTAAATCCCAGCTTTTTCCACTTGTGAAGAAGTGTTTAAAGGCACAGATTCTGGTGGCAGACAATGAATCCCACTGCAGAGCCCTTGCTCTGTTTTCTCTGCCTAGAATCCTCCCCCACTGATACCCACTTGGCCAATTTCCCTACCTCTTTGAAATCTTTATTCAAATCTCTCCTCCTCAACCTATACAGCTGAATTAGTTTCCTAGAGCTACTGAAACAAAGCATCACAAACTTGATGGATTAAAACAACAGACATTTTCTCCATCACAGTTCTAAGGGCTATAAATTCAAAACCAAGAGGTAAGCAGAACCATCCTCTCCCTGAAGGCTCCAAGGGACCCTCCTTCCTTGACTCTTCCTAGATTTGGGTGGTTGCTGTCAATCCTTGGTATTCCTTGGCTTGTAGATACATCACTTCAATCTCTGCCTCTTTCTTTATGTGGCATTCTCTCTGTCTATCTGTTTTCTCTTCTTAGAAGGACATCATTCATTGGATTGGAGTCTCAATCCATTATGACTTTAAATCATTACATCTGCAGACTTTATTTACAAATAAGGTCAAATTCTGAGGTTCTGGGTCAAGATGAATTTGGGGGTGAACATTAAGTCTTCCCTCTGGCTTCCCAAAATTCATCTCTATTTCATGTAAAAAAAAAAAATGCATTCATCAACTCCAACATCTCCTAAATTTTTAACCCATTGTAGCGTTCACTCTAAGCCCTAAATCTCATCTAAATACAGTCAATTCAAAAAGTTCCAAATCTCATCTGCTAAATCATTTAAATCATCTATGGGTGAGACCCTATGTATGGCCTATCCTGGGAAAAAATTCTCTCCGTCTGTGAGTCTGTGAAACCTAAAAAACAAGTTACTTGCTTATATAACACAATAGCGAGGTATGAATAGGATAGACATTCCCATTTCTAAAAGGGACAAAATGGAAGAAATAAAGGAGTTCGTGATCTAATGCATATTTACAACTAAGCACTACAAATTCTACCAGGTTTCCATGCCTGAGAATAATTCTCTTTGGCTCATTGCTCTGTGTCTAGGCCTGCTTGGGCAGTCCCAACCCTTTGGATTCTTTGTGGCATTCCTGCCCTTTGGGCCCCTGACTCTGCCCTCAAAGTCATTCTTTCTTCATTTCATATCATCTCTGTCTGTTTCATTCAAGATCAGTAGTGTTTCTTCTACTCTCAAATCTCTTATCAGTCTTCCCTGGCTGTCAAGGTCATCTATGCCATTAGACACAAGGGTTTTTTACAGATCCTTCCTAGATAACTCCATCTCTATTCCTGGTTTCTGCTGAGATGGTTGATTGGATCTGTGAGTCACACACCTAATCTCCTTACCAAATAGTTGTTCAACCTTCTTTCCAGATAGATATTGAATTTCTCAAATCATCAAGTGCTGGTTCTTTTTTTGCCTAACAGTTTTTTCCTCAATTTATATTTTTCCTCTCACAGCTTACTATAAGCAGCATGGAGAAGCCAGGATGTACCTTCCATGCTTTGCATAGGAATGTCCTCAGCTAAATATCCAAGTTCATCACTTACAAGTTCTACTTTCCACCCAAAAGCTGAACACAACTCAATCAAGTTTTCTGCCACTTTATAACAAGGAACACTTTTCCTTCAGTGTCCAATAACATATTTCTCATTTCCACCTGAGACATAACTGAAGCACTTTTAACTTTAATATCAGTAGCAACTGTTTATTACATATATATAATTCTGTAAGATAATAGAATTTTGCTCTACAATTCTCCTTACTTCTTTCTGAGTTCTCACCAGCATTGCCTTCATTCATATTTCTGCCAACAATATCTGCAAGACAATCTAGGCTTTTCCCGTCATGCACCTCAAAATTCTTTCAACTTCTATCATTACCAATTTCAAAGCCACTTTCACATTTTTAGGCATTTATTATAGCAGCACCCCACTCTTGGTACCAAAATCTGTATTGGTCAGGGTTCTCTAGAGATTTGTTTTAAGGAATTGGGAAACTTGCATATCCAAAATCCATAGAGCAGGCCAGTAAGTCGGAAGCTCATGCAGGAGTTAACGTTACTGTCTTAAGTACAAAATTTGTAGCACAAGCCTGCAGGCTGGAAACTCAGGCAGGAATTAAGGCTGTGCTCTTGAGGCATAATTTCTTATTTTCTGGAAACCTCAGTTTTGAAGGCCCTTAAGACTTTCAACTGGTCATGTGAGGTCCACCCACATTATCGAGAGTAATATTTACTTAAAGTCAACTGTAGTAGATTTTAACCACAAAATGCCTTCACAGGAATACCTAAATTAGTGTTTGGTTAAATAGCTGGTACTATAGCTTATTCACATTTACATATATCTAACCATTATAATTGCTGACCAATGCCCAACCCATCCCTGGCACTCCTATTCCCCTACCTTGACCTTTATTTATTTTTTGCCACAGCGCTTAATATCTTCTAACATAGCCTGTAATTTACTTATTTATTATGTTAATTACCATATCCACTTCCTTGAATTTATGAAAACAAGGAATCTTTTCTATTCTTTCACTGATATATTCCAAACACCTACAATAGTGTCCAGCACTCAATAAGTACATGTTGAATGAATGAATTCAGACTCTTGCACTAACTGGAAAGTTATCATCAAGGGATGATTTAACTGCACTGAACAACTAAAAGCAAATAAGCAAACAAGAATCTGCCTCTTAAGGTTGTCATAAAGATTAAACAAAATAATGTTTATAAAGGGCCTGGCACACAGAGAGCACTCAACAAACAGCATCACTGATTGTCATCACATTTGACAGCTCCCTCCCATTATTCTTTCAGCAAGTGCTTATGAAGCACCTACTATGTGTTGTGTACACTTTCAGGCACGGGGGATTCCATGGAGAGTGTAACAAAGTCTCTGCTGTCTTGGAACTTACTTTCTTGCGTAAAAATAAGGTGATGCGCAAATTTCCTGTTCTAGATGACTATTTGCTACCTTTTTATTACAACCTATGGCTCTACTGCAAAGCTAGGTTCATGGGCAATAAGAAGATCTTGCACAGCAGGTTGAACGCAGTTGATCTAGGACACGATGGATATATACTTCAAACTTCATCCCTTCTTCACTGTCAAATATTTTGCCACAAAAGTGTAAGGCCCTGGCTGTCTGATGACACTTGACCTTACGGTTGAATGGTAGGATTTCCCAACACACATGGTCAGGGTAATTAGCATCACATCCAAAGCCTCCTCTCCTTCATTCAGGGTGAGCAAGGGCTTATTTCATGCATGATCTAAGCAAAGAAAGAAAATTATGGTGACATCAAGGAGAGCTTTCCAGGCTGGTCCAGTCTGAACAATGTTAGTTCTATTCCCATCACAGGCCTCCTGATGATAATAACTACCATAAGCTGTAAGATGAACAGCATTTTGAGGATTTCCTACCCACCTAAACCCAGAGGCAGATTCAGATGTCTGGGTATGGGGACATAGGTGAACCCTGAGAAATTGCCGACGGTTGCAGAGTATCCCAAGGTCAGTGCTTCTCAACTTTGACTGCTCTTTACTGTCATCCAGGGAGCCACTAAAATTCCTGATGTCCAGGCTGCAAGTAAATCAGAATCTTTCAGTGTGGGATCCAGGCATCAGTATAAGCTTCCTGGAGATTCCAGTGTGTGGTTGAGATTCAGAACTACACCCTTAAAGGCTCTAGGTCCCACTTAGATCAATGTTTCTAAAACTTTCAAGTGCATATGAGCCACCTGGGGATCTTGCTAATGGTGTGGACTCTGCTTCAGTAGCCCTGGTGCTGAGATTCTGCATTTCTAAGAAGCTCCCAGGCAGATGCTGAGGCTGCCAGTCAGCAATTACATTTTCGGTAGCAAGACTCTACTAATTTCTTATCCAAAATTGACCCTGAAGGTTTTGGTAGTTTTAAAACTAATACAGGAGTTGGTATCAGCTCTATAAAGAGTGTAGGATGGCTCTGAAAATCATAAAGAAATGGGTTTTTCTACAAGGTTTCTTTTGTTGTTGCTTTTTTTTTTTTTTTTTTTTGGTTTTTGGTTTTGCTTTTTGAGATAGGGTCTTGCTGTGTTGCCTAGGCTAAAGTGCAAGGGTGCAGTCAGGCTCACTGCAGCCCGGAACACATGGACTCAAGCAATCCTCCCACCTCATCCCGCTGAGTGGCTAGGACTATAGGTATACAACCACCACGCCCAGTTTATTTATGTATGTATTTATTTATTCATTTATTTGAGACAGGGTCTCTGTCACCTAGGCTGGAGTGCAGAGGCGTGATGTTGGCTCACTGCAACCTGCACCTGCTAGGTTCAAGTGATTCTTGTGCCTCAGCCTCCCAAGTAGCTGGGACTACAGGTGTGTGCCACCACATCTGGCTAAATTTTTGTATTTTTTGGTAGAGACAGGGTTTAATTGTGTATTGGCCAGGCTGGTCTTGAACTCTTGAGCTCAAGTGATCCTCCTACCTTGACCTCCCAAAATGCTGGGATTACAGGCATGAACCACCATACCTGGCCCCTAAAAGCCTTCTTAAGCTACACCTATGGCCTGAGATATGCAAGCTGGCATAGCTAGAGAAGTACATGGTAGTGATCAAGAAGCGTGATTTCTGGGGGTACGCTGAGAAAATTCAAACCCTGATTCCACCCATCCCCAGCAGTTTTGCCTTTGACAAGTCATTTAATTTCTTTATGCCTCAATTTCTCTGTCTGTAAAATGGGATGTTAACCATACCTACCTCCTAGTCTTGTTATAAAAATTAAATGACTTAATACAGATAAAGCACCTAGAACAGTGTCTGGAAAATAGTAAGCTATTTCATCAGTTGTTACCTATTGTAATTATTAGAGTGGAGAGGAGTAGGTTTTGGGGTCAAGGCAGACATGGGTTCAAATCTTAGCCACATGACAACTGCAAGACTGATCAGGGGATTTGACCCCTCTAAGCCTGGGTTTTGTCATCTGCAAATGCCTACTCAACTGACTTGTTGAAATGGTCAAAATAAGTGTAAAGCATATGGCACACAGTAGGCATCTAAGTGGTACTTGATGAAGGGTCATATTCGGGCTAGACTTCTTCAGGGGCTGGGGGTGTGGCTGTTTGCTGACTGTGTGACTAGAAGCGGGGTCACTACCCCTCTAAGTGTCTGTTTCTGCATCAGTGAAATAAATGATGACAGCAGTGTGGTTGGGAGGAAAAATGAGGTATATGAAAGTGCTTTATAAACTGTAAAGCTAAAAACACACGCACATGTAGGTTTAATAGTATAAAGACATTTCTTTTTCCCCATTGACAGAAAATGGAAAGTGAGACTATTTGTTGTGCTGACTGTTGCTAGACTGATAAACACTTTTCCAAAGATTTTCTTTCAATAAAGTGGGAAGTTAAACTCAGGTAACATCTCACTTTGTATTCAAGCCTGGTTATACTTTGAAAAAAATGCCGTCACTCATTTAAAAAATATATATATATTTTGCTGTATCAGTGGTTTCTCTACAAAGTTTGCTCCATCTCACCCTCTTTTTTTCTGCAGATTTTGGTGGCACCCCTGAGCCAAGACCTCTTCAAACACATCCCAATAAGTCCATTAAAAGGGGATGGGGAAAGACTGCATGCCTAATGGGTCTCTAAAAGGAAAATTGGATAATGCACTCCAGAGGGAGCCCCCAGAGGGGGTGAGGTGGCACCCAGCAGTGCCAGGCCACTTGTCTCAGCTAATAAAACTCCCCTAGCAGCCGTTCCACGTGCCCAGCCCCTAAGTGCCATCTGGCACCCACATCTTGAGAATCTGCCGCTTCTGTGTGTGATCCAGATAGCTACAGCTCACTTCCATGTGGCAACACAAGTGTATTGACATTTATCATTGGCTTCCACTTTCCAGAGCAGAGAGAGACAGGCCTGCCAGACACAAAGGATGTACATCTCTGTGGTATCACACCCAGCAGCTGACATGGGGGATTACTCTTCTATTCTGTCACCCTTTGGCACAGACGCCTCTGCTCAGTGCTAATGACAATCACTAGCTTGTGCTTTGAACAAGGAGAGGAGAGAGAGTTACTCCAAAATCTGTGCGCCATGCAAGCTCGTCTCTCTAGGACAAGATTATGCAACTTCTGCAGATGCAATTCACATTTCAGAAAAGGAGAAGTATATATCCATATGTTTCTGTTAAAAATACGGTGGCATTATTTGAGCATGCGTCTGTGCATTTGTCAGCGTGTTCACATATGCATGTGTATGTGGATAAACAGCATATAAAAATACAGGTTATTTTCCCACAAACTGTATCCTAATGTTGCATTAAGCAGCACACTTAGTTTTCCATTATTAGGACTCAGACATTTGTTTCCTGATCCCCACAAAAGAACTAAAAATCTGCCAGAAAGCCAAAACGTTTTCCTCTCTGTTTAAACCCATTGTAATTCCATTAACAAGAGTCTCAAATGAGTCCTGAGCAAAAAAGAAAACATGACTCAACTTTAAGAGCCCCTGAAAATGCTATGTAAATCAGAAAGTTCCCAAACATCGCCTCATTTATGCAGGTGTTACCCCATTCTTCCTAATCTTTTTGTTTTTTTATTTTTATTTTTTAAATTTTTTTGCCACAAGCCATTGTTTTAAGGGTGAGCTCATGGTCAAAACAATGCGTCTTATGTAACTGTGGCTGTCAAAAAAAAAAAACCTCTCACCCGTGTTATCAGGCGTTCTTGTTTATGGTGAGCTCACAGTCAAATTACAAGCCTTAAAACTAGCCAGTGAATCATGCTGCCATGGTGGCAGGAAGATGACGACAGCCTCCATGACGTTTTGAATCCTCTAGCGAGGAGACCAAGGAGGAAACGCTGGTGGGTGAGCAGAAGTTTATGAGGGAAAACAAAAAGACTTTACTAGGAAGGAATAATGGACGTGGGGTCCTATTATGCCAAGTGTGTTACCAGGAACCACGGAGTAGCTCAATAAATATTATCTAAGTGTAATTGAAAGATCTCCATCAGCCTGAACGAAGGCAAAGACAGAACTCACATTCTGTTAAGGATATGCATTTGCAAGGAAAGGATAATGAGGCAGAAGAATTCTCTTCGAATGCACTTGACTTTGGATTGACCTTCCTGTCCTCAGGTATTGAAGAGGAGCTGACAAGAATGTTCCCTGAAATAAGAAGATAAAGGATCATAGAAACTAAGGGCTGGAAGGAAGACGGATGAGGTGCCTGGATCCCAGGGACATGAGCAACTCCAAAGATAAGAAAAATGACTCCTCATCCAGGACTTTTGACTTAAAACTATTTTGCCTCCCTATGGGTCTGTTACGGGTCCAGGCCTTCCGGTGCTTGCAAATGAGGGCCCAAACCTTCTTGAGGGAGGGTAAGCAGTCCACCTAAGTGCCAGATGGAAGCAGACATATTCTCACCGTAGAAACACATATCAAGGGTCAGAGGAAATCTCAAGAATTCTTCCAAGACAAGGACTTTGCAGCGATAATAATAAGAGAGATGACGTGAAGAAAAGGGCATTATCACACCCCTCTGAGAGGAATGTAAACTGATGGAATATTTCCAGAGGTCAGCTTGGCAATATGTATACCCTTTGACTTATCTAAAGTGTAATTGACCCAATAAAGTCTAGCACTTTATTAATAGGAAAGAAGCAATTAAGACTTTATACAAAGTTATAGCTAAAATGAAGTTTATTCTGCTGTTGTTTCTAATTGTGAAACACACCTAAATATTGAGAATAGTTATCTAGATAGAGGGATAATGTTTGACTTTCATTTTCTTCTTTATATTTATTTTTAATTTCTAAGTGTGCTATAGCAAACATATTATTTTAATTATTTTCTAAATGAGTATTTTTAAAGTCGCATGTTCCTGCAAAAATTGGCACTTAAATCCAACCAATTTTCCTATTCTTTGGAGTAGAGGCGGGGGATGGGGAGAAGGAGGATCAGCAGAGATCAAAACCATCTTTTAAAATTACTACTGTTGATATTCCAACAAATTATTGATATTCTAACATTGTTCCAACAAATGAAGCCAAAAAATAGGATCCTAGGTCTGGGCTGAGGAAGATGCAGCCCAGACCAACTGCTCTGAGAAGTTTCAAAGCTTCAGGCATCCCTCCAGCGACCTTTTATGGCTGCCCCCTCCTCCTCCCCTCCTTGATGAGATAGCACCCAACTGCAATTTCACTTCCTTATGGTTGCAGGTGGGCCTTTGGTTCATGCGCGGTTGTCTCAGTTCTAACTGACCTCTGCTGTGGTGTCCTTGCCCCACGCTGTCACTGGACACTGTGTACAGGTACCCTCCTGGTCTTTCACGGTGCCATGCCTTGCCACTGATTCCAGTTGAGAAGTTCCTGCACTCCCCAGCCCCCTCCTGCCGACCCTGCCTCCGCTCTCCCTGCCAGTCTCAAACCTTCTCCATTCTTCAGCTGGGGCCTACAGATGAACCTGGATTTTCTTCACATCACCCACAAGATGGGAGGACTGGGGTACCATCCTTGACCTTTGTCCTGACTAACCACAGTGTCCATGTTGCCCCCTGGTGCTGCTTCTAGACCATTCTCTGCTTTTCCTGATCACCAACTTTCATGTCCACCCAGTTTTAAAGCATATGTCATTAAATAACATCACTCACTACCCCTTCTTGTCAAGTTCATGCAGCAAACCTCAGGTTACATCCTTCATTCCTTGAGGATTTTGCAGCCTGGTCCACAGTCACTCTTGAGTACTACTGCTGGTGTAAGAATTCCTGGGTTCATTATTCATGGAGATAATCTTTCCTGTTACCTTGGATTCTCAGTTTCTTGATCCCTTCTCCTTTTATGATATGATGCTCCAACTACTTTATCTGTTCATTCCCATGATCACACCCTAAACATTGCTCCCAATAACTGAAATCCTCCACCATGTCAATTATTCGAGTCTTCTACTCTCCTACTGTCTCCTCCTGTCTTTCTAGCTCTTTCTCTCTAGTACTAATCCCTCCGAATCCTTCAACTCACCGGGATCAAAAATGCTTTGATTCTATTCCATCTGTGCTATCTTTAATCTCTCTCATGCTCTTACTTCCCTCCTAACCCAGCTTAAATTCCACGATTCATGATTACAATCATTTCCTTGCACAGACACTCAAGTGTTTGCTTCTTTCTCTTATATCACTTCGCTAACTTAACAAAATGCAACTCTGGTTAGAGCCTCTTCTCTGCCTATTTTGTGCCTGCACCTGTGCATCTGAATGTCGCTGGAGAAAGCCAAAATTATGTCGGATGGTTTCATTGAAAATTCATGATTGCAGTTCTATGGTCCACTCTCTCAAACCTGCTTCTCTACATTCACTCTCATCTGATGGCCTTAGTTTCGATTTCACTGAGGAAATAGAAGCAACTAGAAGGGAACTTGCACTGCCACACCTACCAGCCTTCTAGCATCGGACGCATGTACCTTCTGCTCTCCAATTGCTGTGAATGAACAGTCCATGCTCCCAGCTAAGGCCAACCCCTCCGTATGCACTAGATCGCATTTCCTCTCGCTAACTCAAGGTCATTCTACAGCAGTTCTCTCTTCTCTCCTGAATTATTATTTTTTTTCTCTACCGGCTTCATCCATCAGCTTATGAATATTGTTATTTCTCCCACCTAAAGTCTCTCTTGATTCTACTTCCTCCAGCCACAACCTCATGGTATTATTCCCTTTATCACAAAACTCCTCAAGGAAGAGGACAAAAACTTGTCTGTACTCACTGTCTCCAATCCCCTCACCCCTCCAAACTCTCTAGACCCCACTCAATGAAGCTTTGCAACTCTGAAACTACTCCTGTCTTCAATGAACTTTCCTTTGCCAAGTTCAGTTGTCAGTTCTCAGCTCTCATGGTAGTTGCCCTATCAGCAATAGTGAACAAGGTGACTGCTTTCTTCTTGAGCCACTCCCTTCATCCAGCTGTAAAGACACTATTTACTCCTACCTCATTTGCTGCTCTGTCTTAGCTTCCTTTGCTGGTCCTTCTCTTCCCCCTAACCAAGACCTCTTCACACTGGAGGATGCTATGGCTCTGTCCTTCAATGTGTTCTCTTTTCTATCGACACTTCCTTTCCTGGTCTTCTCCTCCAATCTCATGGTTTTAAATACCATGTCTATGCTTATACTGCCCACATTTATATCTTCATCCCTGGCTTCTCCCCTGAACTCCAGGCTCATAGATCCATCTACTACTCAACATCTGCAGTTGGAGGGCTAACTTAACACGTCAAAAAACAAGTTCCTGGCTGGGCGCCGTGGCTCATGCCTATAATCCCACCACTTTGGGAGGCCAAGGCAGGTGGATCACCAGGTCAGGAGATCGAGATCATCCTGGCCAACATGGTGAAACCCCATCTGTACTAAAAATAGAAAAATTAGCTAGGTGTGGTGGCGTGCGCCTGTAGTCCCACCTATTCCTGCTAAGGGAGGGGAATCGCTTGAACCTGGGAGGCAGAGGTTGCAGTGAACCAAGATCACACCACTGGCACTCCAGCTTGGGTGACAGAGAGAGACTCCGTCTCAAGTAAAAAAAAAAAAAGCAAGTTCTTGCTCTTAACCACCAAATTTGCTTCTCCTTGGCATTTTCCACATCAATTAATGGCAACTCCTTTCTTCTAAGTGCTCTGTGCAAATCCTTGGCATTTATTCCTCAATTTCTCTTTTCCTCTTATATTACATATGAGAGAACCCATCAAGAAATTCTGGTCTCTTCCTTCAAAATATGTGCAGACCCTGACCACTTCCTATCTTCTCTGCTGCTATTACCACGGAACAAGTTACCATTATTTCTTGTCTGACTATTTGCACACAGGCTGCCCTTGTCCTCTAACACTCTATTCTTTTTCTTTTTTCTTTTTTTGGAGACAGAGCCTCATCCTATCAGCTAGGCTGGAGTGCAATGGCACGATCTCATCTCACTGCAATCTCTGCCTCCTGAGTTCAAGTGATTCTCCTGCCTCAGCCTCTCAAGTAGATGGGATTACAGGCACGTGCCACTACACCTGGCGAATTTTTTGTATCTTTGGTAGAGGTGGAGTTTCACCATGTTGGACAGGCTGGTCTCGAACTCCTGACCTCATAATTCTCCCACCTCGGCCTCCCAAAAAGCTGGGATTACAGGCGTGAGCTACCACGCCTGGCCGGTCTATTCTTAATTTAGCGGCCAGAGTGATCCTGCTAAACGTTAGTCAACTTGGGTCATACTCTTACTAAAATTCTCTAACGACTCCTCATTTCTCCTGGAAAGTAAGCCACATCCATTACAATGATCTCTAAAGCCCTGGATGATTGGGCTGTCCTCTTGAACATCAATTGTTTATTTTTTCATGTGGCAGTTGTAAAACATGGTCCTCAAGTTCCTTGACACTCTTCCCCTTGAGAGGCCAGTGGTCTTTGTCTCCCACCTTTGAATCTGCTCTCTGTGCCTACCTGATCAATAGATTACAGCATTTTCCACCTTCTACCTTTTGGGACAGTGCTTTTTGAACCCAGCCACCATGGGTGAGGCAAGCTAGCAATCTGGAGAGCCGCGCACGTGGGGAGGAACTGAGGCCCCTGGGTGGTAGCCCTGCAGAGCCCTCAGCTGACAGGTAGATCCATCTCAGAAGTGGGTGCCCCAGCCCCTCACTGATTCACTCCAACTGATATCACATGGAATGGAGAGAAGCCATCCCCATCAAACCCTGCTCAAATTGCAGACCTTATTAACAAAGAGGTGATTATTGCTTTAAGCCATTAGGTTTTGCAGTGGCTTATATTAGGCAGCTGTAGAGAATTCCTCACTGCATGCTTACTCCCCACTGGCCACTATGTCCTCTTGGCTGTTTCCTGAACACCTGCAAATGCTTTTGTCTCCGGCCTTTGCACTTGCCATTCCCTCCTACTTCCCATATGCACACACATACCTCTCCCACTCACCTCCCTTAGATCATTAATCACTTATTATCTTTTCAGTGAGACCCTCCCTCCTAAACAGGAAAACCACATATGCTCCCACAGTGTTTTCCCCTCTTATACATTGTTTTTTGCCAGGGTAGTCATCACTGTCTAACATACTGTATGATTTATTCATTTGGATTGTTCTTTGCATGTTGAGCTCACTAGAAAATAGACTTCATGATGACAGGAATCCTTGTCTGTTTCATTCCCTGCTGGTTCCCTGGAGTCTAGAACAGTGTCTCCCACAAATGCTCCTCAATTAATATAATTTGTGGTTCTACTGCAGCCATGTGCAGGGAACCCCGTAAAGAGTGTGTGTGTGTGTGTGTGTGTGTGTGTGTGTGTGTGTGTGTGTGTGTTTTCTTCCCAGCTTTCACCTTCCCTTCCAATCTATCTTGGCTCCAGGATCTGTATCTTCTCTCCTCCTTCCCTTTCTGACTTCCCACCGGACTAAAGCATCATCTTTACTCCAGTCTCAAACAAAGGAAGATCCTTTACAAGTTAGTCCCCACCCTGGAAGGACTTTCTTCTTCCTGGTGTCAGGAACCTCTTTTGTAGCATATCATGTGTTCGTTCCACATTCATGTTTATTTTGAAACTTTATGCTCAGACCTCCATGTCTCCTTTTTGCTGGCAAACAGAGTAAACACTTCAGCTATTAAGAGAAATGAACAAGAGCAGAGAGAGCGCAGTGCTTCAGTTACATATTGCTGTGTAAAAACCACCCCAAAACTCAGAGGCTTGAAACAACAATTATTTATTTATTTTGTTCACGAGCCTGAAATTTGAGCAGGGCTCAGTGGGGGCAGGCTTCCTCTGTGCCACATGGCATCAGCAGGGCCAAATCAATTAGAGGCTGGCATGCCTGCTTTCAAGTGCAAGCTTTTAAAATTTAGAGATTCCTTCTCTGTCTCAAAAAAAAAAAAGATCTGGCTTTCAAACTTTATCAGACTTTATTCTTAAAAAAATTCTAATTTGAAGCTTAGAGGCAATCTTTGCCACTTTTCTTAGACTGCATGTACCATGTCTTTGTGAAGCAAAGAATGTTACTGACCAATGTGCAGAGAAACTGTGGGCAAGGCATTTTATGACAATTGAAAAGTGCAGTCTCTACTAAAAATACAAAAATTAGCCAGGCATGGTGGCACACGCCTGTAATCCCATCTATCAGGAGGCTGAGGCAGGAGAATCACTTGAACCCGGGAGTCAAGAGGTTGCAGTGAGCTGAGATTGCACCACTGCACTCTAGCCTGGGTCCCAGGAGAGAGAGTCTGTCTCAAAAAAAAAAAAAAAAAAAAAGGAAAAGAAAAATGCAATTACTTAAATAATGTATACTGATTGCATTTCATTGATTCATTAATTTATTTAATATTTTGATTATAAAAATGGGCGTATAGTTACAAAGCTGTATTTAGTTTATAACTATGTAACTATATGTAAGTTAGTCTCTTTATGTTGTATATCTGTTTCCTAGAACGCTGCCTGACATATGGGTGCTTTAACAAATGTTTAGAGAATTGAATAACAATACTCCTCACCTGAGGTCAGGAGTTCGAGACCAGCCTGGCCAAAATGGGGAAACCCCATCTCTACTAAAAATACAAAAAATAGCTGGGCATAGTGGCAGGGTCCTATGATCCCAGCTACTCGGGAGACTGTGGCAGGAGAATCACTTGAACCCAGGGAGTGGAGTAGCGGAGGTTGCAGTGAGCCAAGATCACACCATTGCACTCCATCCTGTATGAAAGAGCAAAACTCCATAAAAAAAAAAAAACCCTGCTTGGAAGTGGCAGGCTGCGATTCAAACCCAAGTTAGACATTGGTGTGTACTCTCTTAATCATTCCATATGCATAGGATGATTTGGAGGCTACACAGGAGAGGCATCAGACTAGCTTTGAGGGGTCACTTCCCAAAAGGGTGATCTCTGAGCTGAATCCTAAAGGACAAATGGGAATTGAATCAATGATTGGTTCTAGAGATTGAGGAAGGGTTTTCTTTGCAGGATTTGCAAGATTGCCTGCTGAGTTCCAGGCATTAGGCTAGGGGCAGGGAATACAAAGAGGAATAAGACATGCTTCTTGACTTCTATACAGAAAATTTGGGCAGATTGTCAAAACAATGTGTGAATGTAGATGCACCTGAGGTGCTCTGGAAAGATAGCGACAGCAGGAATCAAACCAGGGTTAAAAGTTCAGTGAGGGCTTCCCAGAGGAGGTGGCATTCAAGTTAACTGTTGAAGGATGGATGGGTTTGCCAGACAAACAAGGAGTGGGAGGGGCATTTCAGGTTGAGAGAATGACACAGGCAATTAAAGAATTCAGATGCTTCTAAGACCCCGAAAGCCTCAAATATGCTAGGAAAAGCATCATGTTCTTCTTTCTTTAGTATTTCCAGAAACTGAGTCTGCCGTGTTGCATAGCACTGTCTCACACTCCTTGAGAGTAGAAGGTTGTGTTTGATGTTGGGTCCTTGTTTATCTGCCTGAGATATAGGCAACCCTGCACGAACACTTGTTCTCCAGCCAAGGTACATGAGCCTCACCATTCTTGTCTTTCAGCGGGACATTGCTAAACTAGTTTTCCTTTCTTCACAGACTGGAGGCATTCAGTTCCCTCCTTAGCCACTTCACTCAGTAAGCAAGAAGTGCATATTGAAAGTCAGCCTGTGCACAGAATGAGGCTGGACGCTGTAAGGAATAAACAATAATGCAATGTGTATTCCTGCCTTCCAGAGGCTACTTACCCTCCGTCTGTACGGCCTGCTTTTTAAACCTCAAATCACAGTGCTGTTACCCTTTTGATGCTGTCCAATGTCCCTATATAACACAGGAGTTAAGGACCTGTGCTTTAAAAATCATACGGATAAGGGATGTGACAAGCGAGTTTCTAATCTTTTTGAGTATTACTGTCCTCATCTGTGAAATGTGATAATACTATTAACATAATGAACTATTTCGGAGGATTAAAAGAGTTAATGTATGTGTAGGAAACTAAGACAACTTTGGAAATAAGTCACAGCAAGCATGGCTCAAAAATGTGGATTAAGGATAAATGAGAATTTGTTCATTTACATGATTCAAAAATCCAGGGAGTATCCAATTACAGGACAAGTTTGATCCAGGGTCTCAAATGCTGTTACAAGGACTTCGGCTTTCTCCACCTTCTTTTTTGTCCTTGTTTGAGGCTCCAGGTGATGTCAAGATGGCAGCCAAGAGCCCAGACCACATGCTCCCATGTCCTAGTCCAACATTCAAATGGAAGTTCTGGGTCTGAAGATACCCTTCTCTGACTTTAATGCTGTGGCCAGGGAGTGGAATATGCTGCATGGGGTAAGCCATGACCTCATCCTTGGAGATAAGCAGGGGTCAATTCCACTCAAACAAGTTCTAAGATTGGGAATGGGAAAGTTACCCAGAATAAAATTTAAGTACTGTTTTACCGGCAAAAAAAAAAAAAAGGAGAAAAAAATGTGGTATCATAAAACAATAAGTCCCCAACATATAAGACACCAATCACCATAGCTAAAACATAATATATATGTAATGAATGACCAACAGGGATTAAATTTCAGTCGTGGATATCCTAAACAAACGTTGACTCACTACTCTTCCCAAAGAGGAGCCTGCTCAGTTCTGAGTAAAAAATATATATTATCTGCAGCAGACATTGGTTATTTGTAGCTGCCTGAAACCTCTTGAACATTCTTTCTACATTTTGATCATTTCCATCACTATTTGACCATGTCTCGTGAATCCTGCCTACTCCTAAATAGGATACAAAAAAAACTTTATTTTCCCCTCCCCCTCCCCCACTGCCCTTCAGTTTCTTTCAATCCTGTTGCATCCATGAGAGACTGTCATTTGGAAGTGAGTTAAGGAAATAAGCAAAGTATGGAACATCCATTGTGCTGGTGAAGGTGGTGGGAGCCATGTGGTTGGTCTCAGGGTCGGTGGGAGGCATTACCCTTACCAGGTCAGTTCTCTGGGGTAGCGTTAAGCATTGTTTCTAGAGCACCAGCCCAGAGATTATTCTTCTAGCTCTTCCAAACATTCTAGGAGTGTTTAATATTCCCTTAACAAAGCACTTCTTACATAAAGCAGGTAGAGTGATAACGTTATCTACAAATAAGAACACTAACTGATACTGCCCAAGAATCTCCACAGCTCTGGCACTGCACAAGCTTGCATTACAGCTGTGTGCGTACATTTTACGTATCCCTGCACACAGCTGCATGTATCCCTATGCCTGGCTCTCATTTCTTATCAGACTGTTCCCCACAAAGCGCACAAGGTACCTTTTAAAAAACTAACGCTGGAAAACACAATTCTGTGTATGGCTGAATAAAGGGACTCATGACTGACCTGAAAGATCATTTGGCAGAATATAAGAATCTTAAAATGTGAAAGGATTAGGAAATGATCTAGCTCTTACCAAGCACTGGGCAGATGAGAAGTTGAAGATCCAGAAACGTTACTTTGGCTTGAAATTTTACCCTTACATTTCTAGTTGGTATTAAGGATCATATTAATTATTTTTAAGGCCCTCTAATTTTATTTTGGTTGCTATTATTTGAAACAATTGAGCTGGCTTTGGACATCTATTTTCCTTTTCATAGAGATTTGAGCTTTATGAAATTTTTTGCAATGACCTTCAACCAGCGATAACATCAAACAGGAGCACACTCTGTACTTGTTTTGTGGCGGCTTCACCTGCTGCTGGCTCAGAAGACGGTCCAGCCCCCAGAGCATGGATTCTGGAGCCAGAATGCCTCAATTTGAATTCTGACCCTGGAACTTTCTAGTAAAGCTATATGCAAGTTATTCTCTTTATGTCTTAATTTTCCATCTGATAATTGGGTATAATGATATTATTTACCACATAAAGTTGCTGTGAGAATGAAAAGAGTTAATATTTATGAAACATTTAGAACAGTGCATGTTAGTAGAAGTCTAATATGAATTTTGTGTTATTTTAAGGTATTGTGCTTGCAGTTAACCAAACTCTCACCTCTTTCATGTATGTGGCTGCCAATTGAGTCTCTCCCAATCTACAGTTGTGCCATCAATTTCATTTTCAGAGCGCAAAGGCAAGGCTTTGGTGGTGCTGGCCCAGCATCACTTTCATTTTCCTTTACTCTCTGCACTCCACCCACCCACCCACCCATTTCCTGGTGCAGGTGCTAACAAGAGAGGTGGAAAGAGAAGGAAAAGAAGTCTGCTCAAACTAAGCATGCAGTCTGCAGTCCTTGAGATTTGGCTGCATCTTAACATTGGCACTCAACCAAATTTAAGTGGCTCTAAGTACTTTTAAATTAGGCATACAGTTAAAATTTGACAAGCACATAAACTTAATGGCTGATTTCCAGCCAAAATTACTACAAAAACTGATTTTTAACTGCCGGTAAAATAAGCCCAGGAGGTTGTTATTCAAGGTAGCCCAGAAAAATGAAATAAGGATCAGGACAACGGGAACAGTTGTGAAGATGACAAAACTGCCATGTCTACAGGTGGTCTGCCCTGCTAATGGATATAGACACAATTCAGGGAAGCAAGCCATCCAAATGCATCACTTGAATCCTGTTTGGCTGTTCTGATGCAGAAGAAGATAAGAAACAGAATCAACTGGGGACATGGTAAGACGCGGAACTCCAAAAATAAACTTGCCGTCCCTGACATCTGTGTTTATAAATGCATTATATTAAACAGCAGAGGTTTTCCCCAGCGTTAGTCAACACCAAGGTGGCATCCTGCATGCCTTGTTTCTTCTTCAGCCCTAATCTTATGGGCTTTCCTTGCTAACTCTCTTTGCTTCCAGCTTTTGTCTTATTCTCCCCATAAAAAGTTGGCAGAGCATGGCTGGACAATTTCAGAAACATGGTTTATAAGTGACCTGCTCCATTATTTTGCTATTAAAAGTGAGTCTGTGCTGACTATTCCCTGATGAAGAAGCAATCCCTTCCAGCACCCAGGTGGAGATTTTCCCTATCAATAACCACAGAGCAAGTTTGAATCAAAGAAAGGACACATACAGTGGCCAGATGTTTGGAGAATAAGACTGGGAGCTAAGTTCACACAATTGTTCTGCCTTCTTGCTTTCCACTGAGGTTCTTTCCTGTGGGCTGTAGGACTCATTAACAGACGGCTCTGCTCTGGGCAGGCACGCCGATAGCCTCAGCCTAGCCCTTCAGTGAGAGGCTGCTAACAGGTGGCCTTCCTTTTCCTGTGCAGCTGGTGTTTGCAGAAGGACATGATTTGAAAGTTGATTTATTTACCCTGTCTTAAAAAAAATGAATGGACATAGATGTCTGCTTGTTGAAACAGTTAATAACCTCTAATGATATGATGAGAATTTAACGGAAAAACATCCTTGGCTTGCAGGTGGAAATCCAAGGTCTTCAACTTTTGGGATGTTCATCGTGTAGCTGTCTCACTCAGAACAAGATAAGATGACGTGTTTGGTCTTTAAAAACAAAACAAAACAAAAAAACAGCTGATCAATTCTTGTTTTTCACTCTACAGCCTTTGAGTCATGAATGAAGAAAACCGCTTTCACTTGTGGAAGCCAGTGGGCTCCAGTTTGTGTTGTCTCTGTTGTCCGTGGCGACTGAAGATGTTTATATGCAGCTCAACTATAAGAGGAGGAGAACACACCAGAAAGGGCCTCTTTCTCTCGGGCTAGCACCCCCTCTCGAGTCCCTTCAAAAAGTCAGTGTGTCTGTGACACAATAGACACAGCTTAACTAAAGTGAAGAGGGGTAGACCAGAGAAGATGTACTTTCTGTCTTTAAAAAATGTATTCATTATTTTGGGCAATAATATAAACGTGCACATCAACTTTAAAAACTTTCAAGGACTATTCAGTGAAAAATCATTCTCTCTCCCACCCTCACTCCCCATCACACACCATGTTCCCAAACCAGAGGAAACTGCCATTACATTTCCAGAGTATTCTTCCAGAGACATCCTATGTAGATATAAACATTCATATATACACATATACATGTGCTTTTTAAATATACATATAGTGATGTACAATACATATTGTGCTGCACATTGCTTTTTTTTTCACTTAATACATCAGACAAAGGTGTTTTTTCTGCTCAAAAGTGCCATCAAGAGAGAAAAGTCATTCTTCAGTTCAATGATCTGCATCTGTTTCTGGCTTATTGTATTGACAACAAACAAGATGCAAGTCAAACTCTGCTGCCGCCGTAGGTAATCTCGGCCTGGAGAAATAGAATCCTCTTTAAAACCTCAAAACTTTGAATAACAGAAAGTGTGGAGTGCCTATAGGAGAAAGGGAGGGATGAATTATGTTTAGAGGAATGTTTGGTGGAACTGACAGTTGAGCCGAGAGACATTCTGGATGCTGTCTTGCAAAACAATTCTTTGCCAGCTTTAGTAAGTAGAATGCAAAGTTATTGGCTGTATAGCATTATTTTTGCTAGTTAAGGATCTCTGTGGGTGCCATAGTATCAATATTCTGGATACAACATGAGGGAGGCGGAAAGAGAACAGGTTTTGGAATCAGGTGGACCTAGATGTTAATACTGGATATACCACTTATTAATTTAAACAAGTTTTCTAACCTCTCAGAGGCTTGGTTTTCCTTTATGTAAAATGGAAATACCATACATACTTCAAAGAGTGGTTGTGACAATTTGTTTAAAAAGAAAAAAAAAAGCATACTGTAGGTGTCCGCTATTACCGTGATGCCGCATAACAAACAATCCCCCCTTCTCTGTGACTTGAAATAATGAACATTCATGTTGTGTTCCTGTTTCCATTTACTGTAATTTAGATGTACCCAGCTGCTCTTGCCCAAGCTTTTCTGGCCTCTAGGCTTTGGTCTGGTTCAGGTCTGCTCTACATGTCTTGATTTCAGGTCAAAGGGCAACCGTTGCTTGGGGGCATGCTTTTCTCTCATGGCAGAAGATATAACTGCAAGAGGACTATAGTTCTTACAGACATTGTTGCTTCTGCCCACATTCTATGGGCCAAAACATCACAGGGCCAAGGCCAAATTCAGTGAAGTATGGGGAATACTCTCCCCATAGTGAACCACAGCAAAGGCAGGCAGGGGAGGAAGGATCATAAATAATAGATTCAGGCCCCCAGTGCAGCACCAGGCATCTAGAGTGTTCACATAAATATGAGCTATTATCATTATAGTATCAAATCCGAAAGGTATTAGAGATAGCACTGAATTTATAATAATTCTAAAACACACCTTAAAAGCAATTTTTTTAATTAAAAAAAAACACTTTTAAAAGTCAATCAGTTTGTAATTTTGTTTTTCTCCTAATCAGAGTAGGCATATATGGTGCTTCTGTGTGAATTTGAAAAAAGGTGCCTCTCTAAGCAGATGAACCCTAGGGCTAACAGCAAGGCCAGTGCATAAAAACAAGTTCTCCTTCTGGGAGGCAAATGCCGCTCTGCAAAGAGCCCCTGGCTGGCCTGGGAGAGCTGAAGGAGAGCTGCCCTCTCTGCTGAGCACGTTGTACAGTGCACGGCCTATACACCACATGCCACAACGCAGCTCCTAAGAGTTGAAGGTGGCCTGGGAGCCTCATCCTGCTTTCAGTTCTGGTTCATTGACACCGTTGCTATAAACAATTCCCTTGGAGCTTTGATTCACAGCTTCCTTTCTGCTTTCCAACTTATGGACTAGAAAATTTGAGCTTTGGGGACACACTGGCACCTATTTCCCAGAGTTCCTGTGGCTTTTTACATCTCCCATCTGAATCCAGACCTAGGTGACCTAGCAGCTCCCAGACAGCTCTAGGACCTGGAAACTGGGATCACAGAGAAATGTACAGACTTACACAACTTAATTTTCTTCATCCTGACTGACAGGATGAGGACAGAAGGGAAGAGGAGGGAACGCTAAAGAAGCTTTAGAAGGCACTGACATTATAAGCTTGTGGATAGATAAGCAGCTCATGGGGAGTGGAGTGTGAAGCAGCAAACAGGGGGAGAGAGATTGAGGGAGGCACCCCAGGGTGGGGAGGGGGGAGATCCTTATGTCTACACATAACAACTGCTGTGAGAAAAGATGTGCAATTCAGTCCTGCATTGCTTATTTGGAAAATTAATTAGTAAGTGGTTGGCAAACAATGGTTCCACTGAACAGAATATTAATCTTCCCCCAAAGTTATTTAGACCCTAGGCCTAGAAGGCAGAGGAAGAAGAAAGGATCAGGGAGAGGAGGAGGGAGAAAGAAGGAGAGAGAAAGAAGCATATGGGATGGGAAAGGATAGGAGAGGAGGGGAGGGAAGGCAGGATCTGTGTCTGCTTTGCTCCCCAGGATCAAGCACAGGGCTAGACTGGAAGAGGTACTCAATATGAGAGTGCATGAGTGACACAGAAGGGAGATTGCAATATTGATAACCATGATTCTTCTAAAAGCATTGCCAAGTGACTGCAGTGAGACACTTACATTCCCACTGATTTGCTAAGTATATTACTTGGAGAACCACCCCATACTCTTTCTAGTATAACTCATCAGTCTTGTCCGTACCACCTTTCTCATCATTCTAGATTAGTCCTTCTTTTCCTCCTCGTGAAGGCAGCATAAAGGCCAGCATCCCGTGCTCACTCGCCCTCTTGCTCTCTCTCCCCCTTCAAGTTTTCCTGTTTTCTTGATTGTAAGCGTTGGTCAGACACTTCCTCTGAGGTTTATTTGCAGTGTGACCCGTGAATCTTTGAAATACCCTTCTCATGGTCTCACTCCAGTGACACCATGAGCAAAGGATGGGTAATGACAGCTCATCTGGAGATACTAGCTGCTAGGTTGTTTTCTTTTATGCTGTCTAGGTGCATGCTCTGGAAGAAGACAGAGGCACTGAAGGATGCTTCCTCAGTGAATTTGGACACTGTCCAGAAACAAAGCCTGGCTTCCTTTCATTTTTGAAAATGTAGTTGGGTCCCATCAGGTCTAAAATGATTGTGTCTGAACCTCCCGTCTCAGGAATGAGTCCTACCGTTGGTCATCCCAGCCTCCTCACCAGACCTTTCCAGATCCATTCGGAACCCAGCTGCTGGAGCGGAGATTCAACATTCTGGGGATGGCATGTTTATTTCGAAACAATCATGAGGCTTGATTTGATGTAGTGAAAGAAATTAGTGCTTGCTGAATACGGCCCAATTATTACAGCATTAATTCATACAGATTAGCAGCTGACATCGGCTGGGAAGCACACGTCAGGACATTTCAATACGTTTGGCTAAAAAGAGCTGCCTCTTCATGGATGCTGAATGCGCCAGCTCCACCTCCAAGCCCAGATGATGACTCCATATGTGGAATGACTTTCACATCAAGGGCGTACAGTGTTATTTTAATATTAGCTGGGGAGGGACAAACAGAAGCATGGCTGGGAGATGCCCCCAAAGCTGGGCATCAAACAGATCCCATTTAAGACCTGCTTCCTCCCAAGTCCAGGTTCTGACTACTAAATGATTCTTTGGAGATGGGAGAAACTGGTACATGCTAATAGAAACCATAACCAAACACTTCCTTGTGAATTATCAAATTTAGTACGTGAATCTACACCTTGTGCAAGCAGTTACGTATGCTCTCAGCTGCAAGTAACAGCAGCTTAAACAAATAAAGGACTGTTTGCTCACTGTTGTGGACTGAACCGAGTCCTGCCAAAATTCATCTGTTGGATCCTGAATCCCCACAACTTCAGAATGTGGCTGTATTTGGAGATAGGGCCTTTAGAGAGGTGATTGATTAAAATGAATCATGGCCCTTGGGTGGGCCCTTTATTATTCAGAATTCTCCATAGAAGCAGAACCATTAGGATATACACGTAGACACATTGTAAAGAATTGGTTCACACAATTTTGGAGGCTGGCAAGTTCTAAGGTCCAAGATCTGCAGGATGAATAGGAAAACTGGAGACCCAGGAGGGCCCATGCGTTAATTCCAGTCTGAGTTCCAATGCCTAAGAACTAGAAAAACTGAGGTGTAAATAAATTCAGTCTAAAGGCCCGGAAAGAGCTGATATTTCAATTAGAGCCCAAAGGCTGGAAGATAGCTGATGTTCCAGTTCGAAGACTATCAGACAGGAAGAATTCTCCTGTACTCATGGGAGGGCCAGCCTTTTTGTTCTCTTTAGGCCTTCACCTGATTGAATGAAACCCACTTACATCAGGAACAGCAATCATTTTATTCAGTCTACCCATTTAAATGTTAATTTCATCCAGAACCACCCTCACAGACACACCCAGAATAATGTTTAACCAACTATATGGGAACCCAGTAGCCCAGTCAAGTTGACATGTAATATTGACCACCATGGCCCAATCCAATCTGACTGGTGCTCTCATAAGAAGAAATTTGGACATGCAAAGAGGCACTGGGGATGTACGTGTACAGAGGGAAGAGGATGTGAGGACACAGTAAAAATGTAGCCATCTGCAAGCCACAGAGGAAGGCCTCAGAAGAAACCAAATCTGCCAATTCCAACAGCTTGATCTTGGACTTCTAGCCTCCCGAACCATGGGAAGGCAAATTTCCGTTGTTTACGGCATCCAGTCTGTGGTATTTTGTTACGACAGTCCTAACTAACTCATATACTCACACAGCAAGAAGTCAAAGGATAGACAGCTGCGTGTGCTGGTTCCACAGTTCAGGGGCATCTGGGTACATGTCTTTAGGATTCTTTTGGCCTCTTTTTATGTATTGGCCCCATGGTCACATGGTGGGGCCACTGCACTCCAGGCAGGAAGAAGCAGTGGGAGATAGGAGTTTCTCTGCGAGGCTTCAGGAAAAAACAACCTCTCCAATGCACAGGTGCCTACGTCTATTGGCCAAACCTGCATGGCCACTATGATGTGTAAGAGAAGCTAAAAAATAAAGTATGAACCTTCCGGGAATTTAGAGTGAAAGAAGGCAAGGGAAGGGGAGTTGTGACTGTATGTTGAATGAGCCATTCTACAATACATGCCACAATGTAGTTAGCCGAAAGAATTTCATGCTGGGAATGTTTTGCACACAGTGGACACTAAAGTCTTTGTGGCTAAAATGGTGGGCTGAGGTTCGTGATTCCCATCAGGCATGTTTTCTGTCCCTCCTCAGATCCCCTTGGTACCATCATTTTTGGGCCCTTTGGTCACTGGCTCTCTCTCACGGCTGTAGAGATCCACCAGATCCACTTGGACCTGAGCAATTTCAGCATTTGAGGTTGCCCAGTTGCTCGCCAAGAGGGTCAGACCCTCCCTGTAGGGACCGCTGTGTCCCAAGGCTCATTAGCCATGTAGCCTTCTGTTTCTAGGTTTTTGTTGTTGTTGTTTTGCCACTCTGGTTTGGATGAAACAAAGGTTCCGGCTTCCCAAGCAGCTCCCTGCAAAGCCGGGTATTGCTGGGAGCTGTGAGAAGAGTCAATTCCCCTGTAGAGTAAAATTTGACCAAAGGCAAATAGGAAATGAGAGAAAGTCCAGTAAATTCCCTCTTTCTTTCCTCTGGACCTCTACAAGATATGGTTTCTCTGTACATCCTAATTGGAGATGCCCACACAACTGAGTAGACACTGGATGAAGTTTTTGTGACTGCTATAACAAGTTACCTTAGACTGGATGGTTTAAAACAGAAATTTATTCTCTCATAGCTCTGGAGGCCAGAAGTTCAAAATAAGGTATTGGCAGGACCTCATTTCCTCCAAAGTTTGTAGGCGAGATTCAGTTGCTTCTTTCAGGTTTTGGCAGCTTCAAGCACTCCTTGGCTTGTGGTCACACCACTCCAATCATTGGCTCTATGGTCACATTGCCTCCTCCTCTGCTGTCTGTCAGATCTCTCATGTACCTTGTAAGGACACTTGACATAAGATTCAGGGCCCATCTAGATAATGCAGGATGTTCCCTTCATCTCAAGATCCTTAATTACATCTGCAAAACCCCCTTTTCCAAATGAGGTCACATTCATAGGTTCCAGGAATTCGAATGTGGACATATATTTTGAGGGGCCAGCATTCAGCCCACCACGGACACCCTTGCTGAACAATGAACAAGGCTGTTTCTTTTCACATCTCATTGCGAAGCAGTGGCCGGAATAGAAATATGTCCACTTTGCATTGCTCCCCTGTCATTTCTTTTGTTCTTGTTCTCACTGTCTGGAGAAGGTACCACTTAAATGAGGCGTTAGTACTCAATCCTTGTGATAAGATTTGGTTGTGTCTCCACCAAATCTCACCTTGAATTGTAGCCCCCACAATCCCCACATGTCATGGGAGGGATCCAGTGGGAGGTAATTGAATCATAGGGGTGGAATTTTTCCTGTGCTGTTCTTGTGATGTGAATAAGTCTCACAAAATCTGATGGCTTTAATAAAGGGTAGTTCCCCTGCACACTCCCTCTTGCCTGCCACCATGTAAGATATGACTTTGCTCCTCCTTTGCCTTCAGCCATAATTGTGAGGTCTCTCCAGCCACGTGGAACTGTGAGTCCATTAAACTTCATTTAATTTATAAATTACTCAGTCTCAGGTATTTTTTCATAGTACTATGAAAATGGATTAATACACCTTGCCTCAGATTCTGTTTTCAAGAACATGAAGACTTAAATAATAGTTAAACAATAATATTACAGATCCTAGTTGTCTTAGTCAATTTAGATTGCTATAATAAAAGACTATAGAGTGGGTACCTTGTAGCTGGGTTTTCACATGGTAGAGGGGGCAAGCTAGGTCTCTGGTATCTCTTTTATAAAGACACTAATCTCGCTCAGAGGGCCCTACCCTTATTACCTAATCACCTCCCAAAAGCCTTGCCTCCTGCTACCATCATTCCGGGGGTTAGGACTTTAATGTATGAATTTGGGACAGGAAACAGAAGACACAAGCATTCAGTCCATAGCAATATTGTATACAGACAGACCCTAAGCTTTGACATCAGAGAGATCTAAATTCAAGTCCAGGCTCAACAAATTGGTAGCCGTGTAACCTCAGGCAGGCCATTCATTTATCTTCTCTAAGCCCAGAGTTCTCACTTTTTAATATGAGTAATAATAATTCTTAGTTGTAGGGACATTACAGGGATAGAGTGAAATTACGTCTGCCAAATACTCAGCAAAAACATGTAAGAGGTACCCAATATATGTTAGCTGTTATTAATATTAAGACAGGCATACCTCAGAGATATTGCAGGCTCAGTTCTAGACCACTATAATAAAGTTAATAATGCAATAAAGCAAGTCACACATTTTTTTTGGTTTCACAGTACACGTTAAAGTTATGGTTATACTATACCATAGTTTATTAAGTGTGCAATAGCATTATGTCTGGAAAAATGCACATACCTTAATTTAAAAATTCTTTATTGCTAAAAACTGCCAACAATCATCTGAGCCCTCAGCAAGTTGCAATTCTGCTGGTGAAGGGTCTTGCCTTAATGTTGATGGCTGCTGACTGATCAGGGTGGTGGTAGCATAAGGTTAGGGTGGGGTGGAGTGGCTGTGGCAATTCGTTAAAATAAGACAACAATGAAGTTTACCACATCAATTGACTCTTCCTTTCATGAAAGAGTTCTCTTAGCATGTGATTCTGTATGATAGTATTTTACGCACAGTAGAACTTCTTTCAAAATTGGAGTGAATCATCTCAAACATTACTGCTACTTTATCAACGATGAAATACTCTAAATGCGTTGTACACCGGGAATAAATTCCATATCTAGAAAACATTTTCTTTGCTCAACATAAGAAGCAACACCTCATCTGTTAAAGTTTTATCAGAAGATTGCAGCAATTTAGCCACATCTTCAGGCTCCACTTCTAATTCTAGGTTTCTTGCTGTTTCCACATCTGCAGTTACCTCGTCCACTAAAGTCTCAAGCCTCAAAGTCATCCATGAGGATTGGAATCAATTTCTTCCAAATTCCTGTTACTGTGGATATTTTGACCTCCCCCATGAATCATGGGTATTCATAATGGCATCTAGGATGGCAAATCCTTTCCAGAAGGTTTTCAATTTACTTTGCCCCGATCCATTAGAGAAATTATCATGTATGGCACCTGTAGACTTACCTCATATATTTATTAAGTAATAAGACTTGAAAGTCAAAATTACTCCTTTTACATGGGCTGCAAAATGGATGTTATGTTAGCAGGCATGAAAACATACTCTTATACATCTCCATCACAAAACTTGGGTGACTAGAAGCATCGTCAATGAGCAGTAATATTTTCAAAGCAATCCTTTTTTTCTAGCAGTAGGTCACAGCATAGTAAACTATGCAGTAAACAGGTGTGCAGTCATTCAGGTTTTGCTGTTCCATCTACAGAGCATGGGAAAAGTAGCTGTAGTATAACTCTTGAGGGCTTTAGAATTTTCAGAATGGTACATGAGGATTGCCTTTAACTTAAAGACACCAGCTGCATTAGCTCCTTACAGGAGAGTCAGGCTGTCCTTTGAAGCTTTGAAGCCAGGCATTGACTTCTCCTCTCTAACTATGAAAGTCTTAGATAAAATCCTCTTCCAAAAAAAGGCTGTTTCATCTACATTGAAACTCTGTTGTTTAGTGTAGCCACCTTCATCAATAATCTTGGCTGAATCTTCTGGATAACTTGACGCAGCTTCTACATCCACACTTGCTGCTTCGTCTTGCACTTCTGTGTTATAGAGACAGCTTCTTTCCTTAAACCTCGTGAACCAGCCTCTTCCAGCTTCATACTTTTCCTCAGCTTTTGCACCACTCTCAGCCTTCATAGAATTGAAGAGATTTAGGGCCTTTCTCTGGATTAGGCTTTGGCTTAAAGGAGTATTGTGGCTGGTTTTATTTTCCATGCAGATCACTAAAACTTTTCCCATGATAGCAACAAGGCTGTTTTATTTGCTTATGATTCATGCATTCATGGAGGAGCACTTTGAATTTCCTTCAAGAACTTTTCCTTTGCATTCACAACTTTAACTGTTTGGTGCAAGAGACTTCGCTTTTGGCCCATCTGGGCTTTCAACATGCTTTCCTCACTAAACTTAATCATTTCTAGCTTTTGATTTAAAGGGAGAGACTTGTGATTCTTCCTTTTACTTGAAGGCCACTGTAGGGTTATGAACTGGCCTAATTTCAATATTGCTGTTTGAAAGGGAATGAGAAAGCCCCAGGAGACAGGCCTATCAGGGATGCAGTCGGAATATACACAACACTTATTGATTAAGTTTCACATCTTCCATAGGTGCGGTTTTGGCACCCCAAAATAATTTAATAGTAATGTCAAAAATCACTGATCACAGATCTCCATCACAGATATAATAATAATGACAAAGTTCGACATATTTAGAGAATTACCAAAATGTGATACAGGGTCATAAAGTAAGTGTATTTTGTTGGAGAAAGCATGGGGCCAATAGACTCACTCAACACAGGGTTGCCACAAATCTTCATTTTGTAAAAAATACAGTATCTGAGATGTGCCGGAAAGCGAAGTGAAACAAAACGAGGTGTGTCTGTGTAGAAACGGATATTAGCAAAATATTCCCTATGGCCATTTGCAGTGAAATAACTCTCCTCAGGCTCAGGGACAATGGTGGATGGTGTCCACAGGATGTGGGCTCACTCTCACAGTGTAGACAAGAGCTCGTTGTTTCCTTGCAGCTC
The DNA here is from genome assembly GCF_009761245.1 of Sapajus apella. NCBI lineage: Eukaryota > Metazoa > Chordata > Mammalia > Primates > Cebidae > Sapajus > Sapajus apella. The sequence goes on from NW_022436945.1 coordinate 41,059,069, forward strand.
CCAACATGCGCATTTGAAGAACAGCAGAAATGGTCGCCCCAAACATCATTATGTCAGTGTTCATTAAGATAATCAAGTTTTCCAGATTTTTTATGACTTGGCTCCAACTGACTAGTCCGTTGTATTTCCTACTCTTCCCTCCATGGGTCCTAGCTTCTTGTTTTGCTGGTCTATTGCCAGTTCCCAAACAGACTCAACTATATGCTGTACTTACTTCCTTAGATTCCCTCCTACCATTCGTTCATGCACAAATCACAATTCTAAATGCTTTGCCTCACTATCTTATTTAAGCACTGCAGTAGAAGGATGAAAAAAACAGGCAGCCTCTCCCTTTATATAATTTATATAACAGGTTAGAGAAGAGGAAAATACTTATGTTATTCTAACGAAGCATAGGCAGGCTTCTGAAAGAGAAAATCCTGAGTGTTATGGGAACCAAGAGCAGAGAAATCAGACCTGTTATCTGCTTACCAAAACTACCCATTCTGCAAGGCTTGGGTCGCAGGCTAGCCCGTCACCACTCAGCAATTGTCCCACACTCATCAGAAGGAACTGATCCTCTGTGTTTGATATATTTTACTTAGTCATATTAAATAGCACGTGCCTTGTGCTATGCTTTGAAATAAATACTTGATGTACATTGTATCACTGAAACTTTACGATAATCCTAGTAAATAAATGATTCCCATTTTATAGGCAAAGAAGCTGAAGTTTAGAGGCGCATGTAAGCAGATCCTTGCGTCAGTACTTCCTTCTTTCAGGAACTCTCTCCAATGGTTGCCTGGTTGCCTCCTACCTTAGATTTAAGCTTAGATGTCACCTCTTCCAAGAAGCCTTCCTTGGCCATCTATTCTTAAAGGGCCACCACGTCGACTCACTCTTCCCCATGACTCTATTTTCAGAGAACATTATCACTCTCTGAAATTACATTTTTTATTTATTTGTTTGCATGCTTATTGTCTGTCTTCCTCTGTTAGAATGTATAAATACAATGGAGTCGATAAAGGCCTCTTCCTCTAAGTCAGGTCATTCTGTATCTTTGGCATTTGGAGATATATCTGATACACAGTAGGCCTTCAATTAATGTTCATTGGATGAATTAATAATATAACCAAGGTCATATGCAGCTGGTAAGTGGCAGAGTCGAGATTTCAGCCTACGTTTGTCTTTCTCCAAAGTCCAGGATTTAGTTCCTTTTATAGACTTTATACTATCCATCTTGCTTTAGAATTTGTCGTTGCTGTTTTTTTAACTCTCTTTCCATTATGGTTCTGAAGGCAATGGCAACCATGACATAGCCATCTTTGTTCCTGTCCTAGCTCCTGTCAGGACACTGCCTCGCTCCCCACACACTGCACCCATATTTGCAGAGACGAATTGAATATGTTTCCATGACAACACCAGAGGAGGAAGAGGGGCTCTGAGACCCCGTATGATTTTCCTCTCCTCTCCACTGAGGCTAGTGTCACAGGCTGTGGAAGCTTCCTCCTGAAAGCTCTCAGCATGTAGGTCCACAGGCCAGCCTCAGGCTCGAGGTGTCACTCACGGCCTGGAGAGGAAGGCAGCACCTTTTGGGTGACTCTTTCTGTAGTGTGGCTTGAATGATCCATATTCCAGGGATGGAGATTGCAGCTCAGCCTCCATTTGAGGATTAAGGTTCAAGTCCTCGAGTTTACTGGAAGAGAATCATAGTCCTTAGGGCAAAACAAACAAACCAACAAACCTTCCTTGTCCCCATTACTGAGGGAGGGGTTCTTCACACTGAGAATAACCGGGCATTTCAGTGGCAGAACAGGCATTATTTCACATAGCGAGTGGACATAGCTCAGCAAAAAGCTTCCCTGACACATGGAAGCTTCCTTCCCTGTCTCTGACTCTTAACTTTTCACATTTTCCCTTAGCAAAAATAACTGATGGAATCTTACAAAACTCCCCACTCAGCCCCTTTCTCTGCTCCTTTGGAGAGACAGAGCAGTGAAGCATTTCTTTAGGGTTTGCAAAAAAAAAAAAAAAAAAAATCACTGTTGTCATCAGAAGAGCCAGAGGAATAGAGAAGTCAAAGTGGCTGCTGTGCACAGCGCCTGGCTGGCAGCCCTGAAGGCAAACCATGACCTCCTGACCCCTAGAGCCACCAGAAGGTGAGAGCCGCAGGAAGATCAGCTGCCTCTCCGGCTCCTCCCCCAGGGGACCGGCCACAGCTATGGCAGCTGCCTCTCCTTCACCACGCTTTCCTTCTTGGGTAGAGATTTGGAAAAGGCAGTCCACTTTCACGAACTGACAGAGAAGGCAGCTGCCTATAAAGTATGATTTGACAGCAGTCAGACAGGACTTTGTCCCTCAAGATACCTCCCTGTCGCCTAAATGTCCTCCGTTAGTGAATTCCCCTGAGTGTTACAGCATTAGTTTTAGAGAGAATGCTACTGAAATGCAAACTCTCCGGGAAAGGCTAACAGTCCAGGAAGTAAAGGTCAGCAAAGTTTTTCTGTAAAGTGCGAGATGGTAGATATTTTAGGCACGTGCACCGTAAAGTCTCTTGTAACTACTCGCCTCTACCTTTGGTGCAACAGAAGCCAAAAGCATATATCAATGAGAAGGCATAGCTGTGCTCCAATAAACTGTATTTATAAAACCTGGAAACAGGCTGGATTTGGCCCATGGGTTATAATTTGCCAGGTTGGCACTAGACTATAAATCAGTTACTTTTCTTACCACCTCTTTATCCCTAGTGCCTTTCACAAGAGCGACGCCGTGAAGAATTGCTGAAATCATGTTTGTTAAAGTACTTAGACAACAACAGTTCAAGAGAAGCTGATTGATGACCAACCTGTCCAGAAGGAGACTCCAGATAGGTGGATACAGTGGGAGTCTCCACGGGTTAAGAACTGAGGAGACAGGGCTCTAAAATCAAATTTACCAACTTACCATTTTTAACCAAACAGATCCCATTGGTTACAGTCATAAGTCTCAGAATCCTGTAATTGGCCGAGATCCCTGAATTCTCCATGTCAGACCAGTGGAAAGTACAGGCAACGAGCAATGGAGATTAGCGACAAACAAGGAACTTGGAGCGTCATTGCTCTTTCTGGTTTTGGTACTTTTGTTAAATCCCTGTACTGCAGAAAGATATTTGCTCCTGTCATTCTATAGAGTGAAACAGATCCCCACTGCTCTGCCTTTAGCTCTGCTAAAACCCTTTGGTATGGGGCGAACTGGATTTTTGTTTTGTTTTGTTTTGTTTTGTTTTTTGAGATGGAGTCTTGCTCTGTTGCCCAGGCGCGATCTCAGCTCACTGAAACCTCTGCCTTTTGGGTTCAAGCCATTCTCCTGCCTCAGCTTCCCGAGTAGCTGGACTATAGGTACATGCCACCACACCCAGCTAATTTTTCTATTTGTTGTAGAGACAGGGTTTCACGATGTTGACTGGTCTGGTCTTGATCTCCTGACCTCAGGTGATCTGTCCATCTTGACCTTCCAAAGTGCTAGGATTGTAGGCGTGAGCCACTGCACTTTTTTAAAAAGTCAGCTCTGTAATTCCATATCCTACTTACCTTCTTTTCTCCCTTGGCGCAGTTACATCCCTGTGGGAATCATGGAATCTAAAGTCTCCCTATTGGTGTCTTTCAGGATGGTGGAAATCAGGATGGTGAATTTCAGCATTGATTTTACCGCCACCTTAACTTCAGCTGTTTTCTGGACTGCCATCTTGAGTTAGTAGAGGCTGGACCAGAAAGACCTGAGTTGTGTGTAGCTATTGCAGTTCCAGACATCTGGGGATCTTGCATCAGCAGGACAGGTAAGGATATGCTGCAATAGCAACAACGAAAACAACACATAATTATAGTTTCTCAACACAACCCACATTTATTTATTGCTCATGTTACATGTTCAACGTGGTTTGGCGGACAGAATGTACTCATCACCGTCATACCTGTACCCAGATAACACAGGGTCTGTCATGACATGTGCCTTGTTGGTCATCTCCTTAAGGGAAAGGGCATGACAAATCATATGCCAGCTTCCAAAGCTTCTGCCCAGAAGCGTCATATCTGCTCACATTTCATTGGCAAAACAAGTGACATGCCACATGGAACTCCAAAATAGTCTGCAAGAACAATCCTACCACATGCCTAGAAGGATGAAATAATTGTAGGCAGGCCACATGACTACTATAGAATCTGAAAAAAAGTCACACATGAAGAGCCAAGTAGCCTCATGGGAAAGATACCTAACTAGAAGCTGAGTACTGATACGGAGGGGAAAATTCTGAAGACCCTAAGAACAGAAGTTAATCTGAATATTTCTGATGGTGTAGCAGATAGAAGCAACACTCATGGAGGGAATAAAAATTCTTCAGGGCCAAGCCGGAGTGAGGTATGGGCTGCAGCAGTCATTGAGGACAATTGATGCTCCACAATGAAAGAAACCGTCAGACTGCCTTCTTTCTGGAAGAAACAACTGTTTTAAAAGTCTGAGGCAAATGCAGTGTGGTTATACTAGATTACATATAAACCAAAGGGAACAAGGAGGACTTCTTGTGGTTTCAGCACGGAGGTAGTTCTGAGAGATAAGATGATCCGTGTGAGTGAAGACATGAAAGATTCTGATGGAGAAGACTATGGAGAGATGAGGAAGAAGGTGTTGTGCCTGACTCAACCTGGCTTACCAATCACACCCTCCAGGTACCATGGCACCAGTGCCCAAGAGCAAAAGCAAGAAGCCTCAGAGCAAGACTTGTACAGTTGTGCAGGTTGGGCACTGCACAAAGTTTCAGTTAGGCTGCTATCACAAAGTACCACAAGAAGTACTCCTTTTCCCCTTTGTTTTATACATAATCTAGTATAGCAACCAGTCAGGTTGCTATAACAACAGCAGCCTGATAAATAACAGAAATTTATTTCTTACAGTTCTAGGGGCTGAAAATCTGAGATAAGGGTGACAGCAAGATCGGACTCTGGTGAAGGTCCCCTTCTAGGTTGCAGACTGCCATCTTCTTGTATCCTCACATTGCAGAAGAGCCAAAGCAGCTCTCTGAGATCTCTTTGATAAGGGCACTAACCCCATTCATAGGGGATCCCTTCCATGACCTAATCACCTCCCAAAGGCCCCACTTTTCATTACCTTCACATTGGGGGTTAGGATTCCAACACATAAATTTTAGTGGTACACATTCAGTCCATAGCACACACGTCTAAGCAGGCTGATCACACTCTGATTATGTGAACAGAGTACCCTGGAGCTGGCAGGGCACAGTCTGAGGAATCGTGAGTGGCAGCCTTGCCTCCAAGCCCTCCTCAAGTTCTTTGACTCTTGCTCTCTGCTTCAGCAGCTCCTGACCTCATTAGTGTGGTTTCCTATTTCTGGCATCGCCCTCGCCCTTTGAATCTGACAACAGACTCAAGATGCCTTGTTTCGACTCTGTCAGTGCTTACTTATCAGTACAGAGCTTAGCTCTTCCCCAGGAACAAGGTCACAAAGGATGAATTCTTGGCCATGCAAGGTATGTAACCATGGTGAGGAGAAGCAGAGGAAGACGGCTGTTCGCAGGCTCAGTAGCATACTCCGACAAACACCCCAAACCAGGAGATGGAATCAGGATGAGACTGGGACTCTCATGAGCAGATAAACCAGGGAATTACTTCTTTTTCCAGTTAGTGTGATTCTACCAGGCCACTAAGATGGCCTGAACTGAAGAAACCCCTGTAACGGGGGTATGCTCATGCACAGCCCAACTCTTGGTATACAGTAGATCATTGTTATATGTTTATTGAAAAAAAGCATGAATATGTATATTTAAAGAACAGTTCAGTTTTCTTCTTCCCATAGTTATAAGGGTGATGAGAATTTGGCCACAAAACAAGCTATTGAAACATGAAAAAGTCAAGCAACCACAGTGGAGGCAGAGGGGTAGGAAACCAAGCATTTAGAGTTGGAATACTGCTTTGGGGGTACATCTTCCAAATATGCCCTCCCTTATGAATTGGTTCTGATAATTTTAGTCCTAAAATGCTCAGCGTTGAAGTGAGTTCTTAGCTTTCAAGAGGCAGAATCATGATTAGATCTAGTACTAGTACTACACATCAAAGGTGTTTCAGCCGGGTGTGATGGCTCATGCCTGTAATCCTAGCACTTTGGGAGGCCGAGACAGGAGGATCACAAGGTCAGGAGATGGAGACCATCCTCGTCAACACGGTGAAACTTCATCTCTATTAAAAATACAAAAAATTAGCCAGACATGGTGGCACACACCTATAGTCCCAGCTACTTGAAAGGCTGAGGCAGGAGAATCGCTTGAACCTGGGAGGCAGAGGTTGTGTTGAGCTGAGGTTGTACCATTGCACTCTAGCCTGGGCGACAAGAGCAAAATCCTGTCTCAGAAAAAAAAAAAAAGAAGAAAGAAAAAAGAAAACAAAAAATCCCAAAGGGGTTTCCACCTTGAACTCTGACATTAAACTTGAACAGTACTGCTATCATAATGTCAAGAAAATAGAGGGGAAACTGCTTAGGCTCTTGATCTTTTGGAATGAAAGCAATGCACTTACATACTTCACCCCTAAAGTAAGCATAAATATAAATAAAAACTGAATGTATGTGGTGTTAGACAATCATTTTTTATGAAATCATGATGGTCAAGGAAATAAATACTGAAGGTGGCCAACTCAACTTCAGACAAACATTTGCCTCAAAATGCATATATGACCTCATCCTCACTCTTCTTTTACATTTTCTTCTGAACAGGCACATGCTGAAATATCAGCGTTATGAAAACCTGACTTGCCTTCCATAAGGCCCGTGGCCCATAAATATCCTTCCTCAAATAAACAGAAACCCTACCTTGAAACAAAGAAGAAAGTCTGGAAGGGAGGAAGGGCAGGACAGAGGGCAGATGCGGCTTGATTTTTAGCACATTGCTATTGAATACATTATTCTCTGCTGAGATGCATATTGGCCATCACAAAAACCCATGCTTAACAAAGCTTTCATTCTTAAATTTGCATAATGCCTTATTCGCATGCATGGAATTCCACAAAGTATTGCTTCTGACTGAAGAATTCATTACACACACACACACACACACACACACACACACACACATTGTGACAAGAGGCTCATGTCCATGAAATTCACTGGTTTCATCACCCAGGAGCAGCTGGCCTTATAGAAAGTGAAATGGCTTACGGAAGCCTCAATTATAGCACAATTTGGGAGAATACCCTGAAGGTCAAGGTTCTGTCTTTTGGGATGCCACATGTGCTTTGAATCAGTGACCAACACGTGGTCCAATTTCTTCTTTAGCTGGCGCATATGGGTTCAGGAACCAAGGATGAAAGTGGGACTGGCTCATCTCATTACTACTCCTAATAGCCACACCCAGAATGTTTGCTTTCTGTTCCTGAAACTCTGGGCTCCTGTGGTCGGAGGCTGGAGTGCAGTGGCATGATCACTGCTCACAGGAGTCTCAACCTCCCAAGCTCAAGCAATCCTCCCACCTCAGCCTCAAGAGCAACTGGGACCACACAGGGAGACCCTGCCTCTGCAAAAAAATAAAAAATTATCTGGGCGTGGTGGTGCCCAGATAATTTTTTATTTTTTTGTAGAGGCAGGGTCTACCTATGTTGCTCAGACTGGTCTTGAACTCTTGCACTCAAGTGATCCTCCTGCCTCAGCCTCCCAAGGCATTGGGATTACAGGAGTGAACCACCACGCTCAGCCCAGAGGTCTATTTTCGTAATAGAAAAATGTTTGTATCGGGTGACACACAAATTGCTCCACTGATTCAGAAGTTGAGAGCAACAGTGAACCACTTGGGACTGCTCACTCCACTCACCTAGCAGGGAGAGAAGTGAGTTACTCTACTGGTTGATCCTGGTTACTAAGAGAAATCAGATTTCTTTTATCAAACTCTATCTAGAACACAAGGGTTTCCCCAGAGTATTTCTTAGTACACCCATCTCTAATATAAAAGGTAATAGAAAATGACAGCATCTATAGCCAAAGCAAAAGCTACTATTTTTGTAAAGAACCTCAAACACAGTATGTGAATAGCCAAAGGGGTAGACTGTGAATTATTAAACCATTACCTCATAGCTCTGAAACTACCTTTCTGCATTCTGTAAGGTAATGCTGGGGCTATCTATAGATCTCTCTTATGGGGAATTGGCTCTCTGTTATGTTCTTTAGTAGGGGACACCAGTGGGATATCAGAAGGCCTGGGGTAGGAAGCTGCTGTTCCTCCCAACCATTGCCTAAGCAGGGACCTGGCATTGATAGTGCCCATCTACTTTCAGCATTGACAGAACCACCCTCATTCCACTCTCCTGGCTGTATCCGCACAGCCAGGCAATGCCCCTTCCCCTGAGCTTCGTTTCCTCAGCCCTGTGGTAGTTGCTACTTATGGCAGTTACTGGTTGCTTTCGTGGTTACTTTTGTTCCTTTGACCCTCCCATGCCAATGTGGTCAGTTCTCCATATTAAATTCCCTTCCTTAAAATATCAGATGTGGTTTTTAGTCTCCTAACTGCACACTGATTCATATAGCCTTAAAAAGGAAGCTCAAGATCATTTGACATCTCAATTTCTATCACTTTCTCAGAAATAGTTATTAGGATGCTCAACTGCAAGAAAAAGGAGAGGAATATTAAGAAAACGGAGTATGGAATTACTGTTTTCCAAAAGCCATCGCCCAAACAGTAAAGAGAGAAATTTCTGTGAATGCCTGTTGAGAAACAAATTCATTTTATTAAAAGGTTTCCCTCTTTGTATTTGGAGGTTAAAGAAATGATAGAATTTATTGTTCCACCAAACACACCATTTCACTTATTTTTGGTAAATTACACTAAATGGTTTAATTACTGTGTCCAGAATAGCATTTCACATCTGTGGCCCCAAAGGCTATTATCTCTATGGACATTTGGGGAAAAGAAATGGAGCCCTCTTATGGCCAATTTAAATGGTACAGCACCCTTGCAGTTCCACACTGATCATCTTAACGTCTGACCTAGATCACTGGACCTTTGGACAGAGATACCTCAGGGATCCTAGCCTACATCACTGCTAAACTGACATGGAGTGTGTCACCCGTGTCACCCAGAGAAATAATGTCTGTGCTTCTTGGCACTGTGCGTATATGACATACAAACACAAACTGTGTGAGCAAGGTCATTAAACGCCCAATTTTATAAGGAGGAAATAAAGGGAACAGGATAGGTCTGACTCTGACTAGTCTATCATTTGAAAGAGATACTTGGATCCCTTACCTGGCAGAGGTCTTAATACAAACCGCAGTAGTTTCCTTCTGAATTGGTTTTACACACAGGTAAGGCCCCAGGGTATCATAGTAAGGGAAACTCAATAAATTCAGCAAACGATTGACGTGCAAGGGGTATGTGTTGAAATCCACATATTATTATCTTTTGTAGGCAAAGACAAGGGAATGCAGTGACGTGGAGTGTTAGAGACCTCAAAGGACAAACTAGGGCAAGAGACGCATGGAAGGGGGAAGCAAGTAGGCTTGGGAGTTGGGTGCCACTCTGTTCAAATGGCATCTCAGCTCATTCCTAGCTGTGTGACTTAGGGCAGGTTATTTAACCTCTCTGTTTCTCAGCTTCCTCATGTATAAAATGGAAATAACCTTGTCTAGTTCAAGACAACGTAGAGTATAGTGGTTGAGCCCAGCTGCCTGGCTTCAAATCCCAAGCCTGCCCCTTATTGTATGACCTTAAGCAAGTGACTTAACATCTTTGTACTTTATTCATAACATGGAATATGAGAGTACTGGCCTGGCAGGGTTGTTCTGAAGATTAAATGATTCAGTAGACATTAAGCACTTGGGCAGATGTCATGGCTGAGTCTGCAATCGCTGCTACTGTTTGACACATCTCGTGATGCACTGTGCATGGTGAACACACAGTAAATGGTAGCTTTATTACTAGCTATCAATTATCATGAACAATTTATGTGTTATCTTTTCCCTATCTACTTTTTTTTATTAGGTCAAGTCATATGAAATTGCCCTTTTTTTTTTTTTTTTTTGAGACGTAGTCTTGCCCTGTCGCCCAGGAGTGCAATTGCATGATCTTGGGTCACCACAACTTCCACATCCCGGGTTCAAGCGATTCTCTTGCCTCAGCCTCCCGAGTAGCTGGGATTACAGGTAGGCACCACCACGTCTCGCTAATTTTTTGTGCTTTTAGTAGACATGGGATTTCTCCATATTGATCAGGCTGGTCTCGAACTCCTGACCTCAGGTGATCCACCCTCCTCGGCCTCCCAAAGTGCTGGGATTACAGGCCTGAACTAACACACCCAGCCCAAAATTGCCATTTTTATAGGTCAAAAAATATTGAAGATAGCAATTCCTTAGTTTAACCTAATACAGAACAATGCTTGTTACCAGGTCACACGAAGGGTTATTAGCAAGGGCATAAGACCAACGGAGAAAATAGAGCTTTCTGCCACATTCAGGCCACTGAGCCCTGGAACCCATACCTGATGAAGTGTTTCCCATTCCTGCCTGTGATAACAAATCCCTTGAGCAGTTTTAGTGAGGCTTCACCCTTCAGCTCTCCTGCGCTAGCCTCAGAAAGGAAGAAGGTGGAGGGCTGTATTGAAAAGGAGAAGTGATGGGTGTACATACCAGTTAGCAGGTCAGGGAAACAGAATCCATTCCAGGTAGTTCCATGGGGTGCAGGAAAAAATGAAAAGCAATGTAGGGGATGCTGAAGCTAAGAGAAGTTAGCAACAGCCGGGAGTGAGCACAGCCTCACCTGCTGGAAAGATAGAGGGCAGAGGTGGCACTGTCAGAGACCAGAGCCAGGGCTGCTAGCCGGAGAAGCAGCCATGTGGGGCTACCTAGCCACTCCCACACCCAAAGGAGAAAGGAAAGAGGGGAAATCTCCCTCACTTCTGCTCCTCTGTCTCCCAACAGTGCCTGCCTTGGCTGAACTAATCATACCTCAATTGGCAAGGGAGACTGGTACATGTAGTGTGCAAGGATTGTCCTCTTGAATACAGAGCAGAGCAGGAAAGAAGCAGGGGATAGATGGCAGAGCAGAGAGGCAAATGCATGTGCAGAGAAGCGCGAGCTGGTAGGAGAGGAAGGGAGGAATGGGAGATGGCAGGACCACACTGTAAAATCCAGCTGCTGCCATTTTGTCTCTGGTACTTCAAAGTCTCTGTAATCCAGTCGAGCTGGAATCATGACACTTGCCTACCCTGGCCAGGTAATTCCAAAGGAAACTGTGGGAACCACAATTAACCTATCTTTGGTGGCTTCATAAAGTGGAGAAGGACACAAGCGCCCCCGGCAGGTGTGCTCTGGGATTCTTCCAGTCAACTGAAGACCATTCTAACAGGGAAGTGAAGGGGCCTGCCCTGCCATGCTCACAGCCACAGCCCTTTAGTCCTGGCATTAGGGCCAATGACCAGAGAACAAGACCTCAAGAAGAGACTCCTCAGTTTACAAGTTAACTCATCTGAAACTACGGAAATAAGACAATGCTATGCAATGGGGTGTCTCAGATTGAGAAAGTTCTTGGATTGTCTTGGAGAAAAAAAGGGAGCATTCTCTGAGAAACTAGGTGATATGATTTGTCTCTATGTCCTCACCCAAATCTCTTCTTGAGTTATAGCTCCCATCATTCCCATGTGTTGTGGGAGGGACCCAGTGGGAGATCATTGAATCGTAGGCGGTTTCCCCCACACTGTTCTCGTGATAGTGAATAAGTCTCACGAGATCTGATGGTTTTATAAGGAGTTTCCCCTTTCATTTGACCCTCATTCTCTCTTGCCCACTGCCATGTGAGATATGCCTTTCTCCTTCCACCACGATTATGAGGCCTCCCCAACCACGTGGAACTGTGAGTCCATTAAATCTCTTTTTCTTTATAAATTATCCAGTCTTGGGTATATCTTTATCAGCAGCGTGAAGACAGACTAATAAACTAGGTAATGTCTTTATTTAGCTAACAGGATTTCACCCTTGCTAATTTCTTAGTTTTGGCAAATGTATCATCAATAGGTAAGATATTAGCATTAGACAAAGCTGGGTGAAGATTATATGGGAACTCTTTGTACTATTTTCCCTCCTGTAAATCTGCATTTATTTTAAAACTTTGAAAAAACTAAATACTCTCCTCCAGAAAGGTTTCTTCCATTGCCTTTAGCAGGCAGCTCCAGGGAGGGTGCTGTGTAATTGCTAAATTACTGAGGCATCACCGTCAGGAAGAAGTTGGTCCCCTCCCCAAATCCCTGTAACAGTCGATGAGCACATCCAGGCGACTGTCAGGAAGATCACATCTGGGACAGATTTCTGCAGACATTTCAGTACTTGTAGAAAATACAAATGCATTAACACCAGCCTACTTACAATGAAAATTATTAACTCTTACATGGCTAGGACAGCCATTGTCATTATTCTCATCAAAAGGCTTTTTGTCATGGTCCTTTTTGCTAAGGTTCTGAGCTGGGTGCTATTCAGGTTTAATGGACAAAGTTCATGCTCTAAAGAAGTTGTTAATTCAAAACTAGTCTCGGTAACCGGGCACAGATAGTTGGGGCTCATCTATAAATAAACCAATTTAGATTGACCCTCATCTTCCCCCTCTCCCCCTGAGACAGAGTCTCACTCTGTCACCAGGTGCCAGGCTGGAGTGCAGTGGCGCTATCTTGGCTCACCGCATCTTGCCTCCTGGGTTCAAGCAATTCTCCTGCCTCAGCTTTCCAAGCAGCTGGGACTACAGGCGCTCGCCACCATGCCCAGCTAATTTTTTTGTATTTTAGTAGAGACGGGGTTTCACCGTGTTAGCCAGGATAGTCTCAATCTCTTGACCTCATGATCCGCCCACCTCGGCGTCCCAAAATGCTGGGATTACAGGTGTGAGCCACTGCACCCGGCCCCAACCCTCATCTTTTAAAATGGCCTTAAATGACTTTTAGTAAAAGCAGAGTATAAATGTTTACATATGTACATACGTAATCAGCTTAGGAAACACTTTGATTCATTGGCATATAAATGGGAATTATCTTATTTTAATTTCCAGTTAACTGCTCTCACCGTTTTTTATTGAAGTCCTCATCTTCTCACTGGGTGGTGGCTACGTTTAAAACACCTTAATCCAATTCTATAGTTTTTCTATTCATTTTTGGTAACTGAAACAGTCTCATCTGGTTACAAAGACCTATGCATTTTAAATTTTCAATGTTGCATTTGATTCAAAGCTGCTCCCCTTCCCTGCATAGATGGGTGTGTGGCTCATTTTTTCCCCATGACATCTTTCCAATGGTTATTAATACTTCTCTGGCACTGGGCAGGGAGGCAAGCAGCGGAAGGTTTCCCTTTGAGGCTGGTTGTGATGAAGTCATTTGCCCACTGTTATGGACCAAATGTTTGTGTCCTCCCCCAAAAATTCCTATGTTAAAACCCTAACCCCCAGTGTGATGCTCTTTGAAGGTGGGGCCTTTAGGAGGTGGTTGGGTCACAAGAGTGGAGGGATTCATACCCTTACTTTTAAAAAACACTAGGGAACTCTCTCGCTCTCTGTCTGCCATGTGAGTATACAACAAAAAATATTCCAGTCTGCAGTCCGGAAGATCTTCACCAGAACCCACCCACGTTGACACCCTTATCTCAGACTTCCAGCCCCCATAACTCTGAGATATAAATTTTGGTTGTTTATAAGCCACTCGGCCTATGATAATTTAAAATAGCAGCCTGAAATAGGAAACTCGCTTTCTGTAAACTTGTGGCCACTAATCTAGTTTCTAGATTATAGTATCCTCCATGGTTACTAATGGAAATTATAAGAAGCCCTAAGAAAGAGACACCTACCCTATCTACTTTTAATCCACAAGTGCTGTCCTCACAACCACGTTTTTCTGATAGAACATGCCTCTTTTGTTACCCCTCTGGCAATCCGTAGCAAGCCTGGTGATAGAGTTTGGCTCTGTGTCCCCACCCAAATTTCATGTTGAATTGTAACTCACAGTGTTGGAGTAGGGACCTGGTGGAAGGTGATTGGATCATAGGGGCGGATTTTCCCATGCTGCTCTCATGGTAATGAGTGAGTTCAAACGAGATCCGATGATTTAAAAGTATGTGGCACTTCCCCCTCTGGTCTCTCCCTTCTGCCACTGTGTGAAGAAGGTGCTTGCTTCCCCTTCACCTTCCACCATGATTGTAAGTTTCTTGAGGCCTCTCAGTTCTGCTTGCTATTGAGCCTGCACAATTGTGACTCAATTAAACTTGTTTTCTTCATAAATTACCCAGTCTCAGGCAGTTCTTTATAGCAGTGTGAGAAGGGATCAGTACACCTGGGGTCCCCAAATCCACATATTATCTGTTGCCCCAATCTGGAGCACAGGCTCATCACATCTTCTGGGCATCGCAGAAACCAGAATCCTGAGAGAGTAGTTTTTGCCCATTCTTCTCTTCCTGGTTGTGCCCATCTCAAATATCACAGGGTAGGTCAGGAAACCTAGTGGCTGGTTAGCCAGGAAAAGGAATGTCACCCACAGCTGGTAATTTGGGGAGTTGCCGTCTCTGGACTTTGGGAAGAGAAACATTTATGTTCACCTTCCCATCTCCAGAGGGAAATAGAGGTGAAGGACTAACCTCTCTTTACTATGCTCCCCAAAAGAAGTTTGGCCTTGACCACGCCCCCACACCTCCCCCGCAACCCACATTAGGTCTCTTGTTGGGCAGAACCTAACCTCAGTCAGCATCTCTCACTCCTGGAACTAGAGAATCTAACATCAAGAATTACCTCTTATTTGAACTTGGCCCTAGAAAAATGCAGAGGCTTCTCCCACCAGGACACTGTCTCTACTCTGTGTAACCTCCAGGGCAGAAAAAGATCTCAGTAAGGACTTCCCACCAGACTGCCATGCACACATGCATAAACATATTCTTAAATGAAACAGCTGCCCCCTCAATAAGATTGACCTCTGTGTCTCCAAGGACCTATTATTTGAGATGTAATGTGATGCTATAGATCTGTCCCACCTTCACACGTGTTTGAACTTTGTGTATTATTTATTCTTTTAAAACAATTGTGGCAGGGGATTGGGAAGGCAAAAATTAGCAGTGGTTCCTTCGAAGTTCCATCCATGTAAAATCTGGAGGATGGGGGATGTTGCCTCTCCATCAATACTCTTGAGGGGGAGCTATCTTTATCAAAGGACAAAGTAATTAGCCAAACTCATCCAAAACCACAGCATCATATTGGCTGTCTGGAGTATCCCCAGAGAATCTTCCTTCTGTCTCATTCAAGGGCCTCTCGCATTGATTATTTAACAACTGACATCTCCCTGCTTCTCTCGTGTGCTTAGGCCCGTGGAAAGGTCATTATTACCCCAGTGTTGCTTCTCTCCCTTTGTAACGCTCTTCCTGGGGATTTAGCTGAAATAAAACATAACACTGGAGGCTGAGAGGTGGAAAAGCTCTCTCTCATTCCATCCAGGGGCGATCAGTGTTCACAAGATTGAACATTTTGTTCGTATAAACATTTGCTGATGGACTACTACATGCCAGGCATAAAGTAAATGTTGGGAAATGGAGATGAATAACTCATCCCCCCTTCCTTTCGGGGGCACACAGCCTGGCAGGGGATACAAATAATTGTAAAGGCTCAGAGAAAGTATGCCTGATATGTTCTAGGATGAACTCACTTGTTGCTCATGGGTACCAGTTGCTTCTGGCAACTAAACCAGTTAAACAAAACCTGGAGAGGTGAGGGCTCTGGCATTCTCAGCAGTAAGACTGTGCTGTCTGGCTTAGCTACAGCCAAGGGTGCAAGCTTTTGGGAGTGATTCCTTGGTAACCATACCAATAGATCCTGAAGAACAACCTTACTACCTGTGTCCAGGCCATAGGAGAACTGGCTAAAACACTAGAGGTTCTGGGAGCAGAACTGCCCACACTGAATTTTTATTGATGTCCATATTTGTATGAAGTACCTACTCATATACCAGGGGGTCCAGTAAGGATGAGTAAATTTCATTTAATCTTTACAAATACGCTTCAAGTTGGGACTGAGTATATACCCCATTCTACAGATGAGAAAACGTGTTTAGCAATGTAAGTAATCTTGTCAAAATAATGAAGACAGCCAGGTTCGAACCCAGGTGAATATGACTCGTGATCTCATATTCTTCCAGATCTCATATTCTTTTTTTTTTTTTTTTTTGAGACGGAGTTTCGCTCTTGTTACCCAGGCTGGAGTGCAATGGCGCGATCTCGGCTCACCGCAACCTCTGCCTCCTGGGTTCAGGCAATTCTCCTGCCTCAGCCTCCTGAGTAGCTGGGATTACAGGCACGCGCCACCATGCCCAGCTAATTTTTTGTATTTTTAGTAGAGACGGGGTTTCACCATGTTGACCAGGATGGTCTCGATCTCTTGACCTTGTGATCCACCCGCCTCGGCCTCCCAAAGTGCTGGGATTACAGGCGTGAGCCACCGCGCCCGGCCCCAGATCTCATATTCTTAACCACCTTTTCCCTGCAAGAGGAATTGTGAGACATGATCTTCCATTGGGGGCTGTGTATGTAATTTCTTTCAATTTTGTGGCACAAATCATATTCTGAAGGCCACATAACTCTTGCTAATTAGGATCAGGTAATTTTGTCCAATTTTGCACTTGGGATTAATTATCCTGAGATGAAAAGAACTTCCACCTTCTACAACTGACTCGATACTATTCCAAATGGTGGACCTCAATCCTAGCTAAACTATTTGTTCTGCTGGCCCCTCTAAGAATTATTCATGCCTCAGGAAAGACATTAAATGTAGAAAAGATCAGCACTTCATCTTCCCCAAATTGGGGGCCCGTCAGTTCTCTGAAAAATTATTCCAAACTCCACTTTTTTCTAACGACTATAGGAGCAGATTGAATATGAGAGCTAAGCAGATTTTAAATATAAGTCTGTTTTTTACTAAAGGCCTTTATATCAGTTAAGAATTGTGTTCACAGGAACAGAAAATCAAACATCACATGTTCTCACTCATAGATGGGAGGTGAACAGTGAGAACAACATGGACACAGGGAAGGGAACATCACGCACCGGGGTCTGTCGGGGGGTGGGGGCCCAGGGGAGGGATAGCATTAGGAGAAATACCTAATGTAGATGCTGGGTTGATGGGTGCAGCAAACCACCATGGCACATGTATACCTGTGTAACAAACCTGCATGTTCTGCACATGTATCCCAGAACAGCAAACCATCATGGCACATGTATGCTTGTATAACAAACCTGCATGTTCTTCATACGTATCCCAGAACTTAAATTAAAAAAAAAAAAAAAGGAATTGCGTTTAGCTCCTAGTAAAAGAGGTCCCCCAAAACATAGGTTTAAACAAATTAGGAAACTTATTTTTCTCAGGTAATGAAGAATCTAGACATAGGAGACCCTGCGTGGGAATGGTGACTCACAATTCATCAGGAACTTAGGCTCCTCTGACATTTCTGTTCAGTCATCTTTAAAGGTCGTCTAGTGGCCTCAGGTTGGCTGACAGAGTTCTTGCCATTTTGTTCAGGTTCCAGACAAGAAGAATAAAGCAGTGGACAAAACAGAATGCCATGTGAGTCAACCTCTTTGTAAGGAGCTTCTCTAGGAAGTTCCTCTCAACAACGTCCATTTACATTTCACCACCCAAAACTTGGCCACGTCTATCTGCAAAGGAGGCTGGGAAATTTACAGGATTTTTCTTTGCTTCATTATTTTCATATACCAGACAGATACATGGCTGTTCCTCCCCCAGACAGGATTGTATAGGTAGGGAAAAGTGAGAGGATAGTTAAAATAAGGCTGCTTTCTGAGTAAGATTCAGAGGAACTGCGCTCTCAGAGGGACAGAGGCGGGCTCTGCCAGGCCTCAGGCTTCTATGTCAGGTAGGAAAATAACTTTGGTCCTGCATCACATCTTCAGGGTTGGAGACGGAGCATCTCTCTCTAAGGAACAAGAAGATCCTATTTTTTAATTTCAGGAAACGATCAGGAACTTATCCAGGTCAACAGTGGGTCTGAGAAGGAGACCTGGACAGTCTTCAAAGGAGACCGGACCTTTTCCAGACCTTCCCATTTCTATTCCTTTTGTAGTCCTGTGCTCTGGTGCCTGCTGCAAATGAGCAACTGTACTTTTTTTTTTTTTTAACAGGTCAGGGTGCTTGCGGACGTTGGTGTACAAGAAGAACAGTTATGTCTGCCTCAAAGTTACAAGGTAAAGCAGGTAATCCCATTTTTAAAGGCAGATGTATCCTAGCCATCATCAAAGCTTCATTGGCCTTTGAATTTAAGGTTTTGCCCTCAAACCATGATTTTTGTTATCCTGCTGAAATCTTACATGGAGCTGTTAGTTTAATGAAATTCAGCTATTTCAGGATGGAATACTTGACCAAACATAGGAGAAAGCTGAGAATTAAAAAGACAAAAATTAATCCTGCCCTTTCATTTTATTTAGAAAAACTTTCTTCTTTTATTCATTCTTTCATTTCGTTCAACTGTATTGATCAAACAGCTCCACGTGATAGGTTCAGGATACAGGACAGGTCGTGAGACCCGGTACACACCCTCGAGGAATGTGTTCCCGATTGCATGGAAACAGGATTACAGTCCAGAGCAGCAAGACGGATGATATCTATGCGTAGTCTTAAAAAATGGAAAGATTGGGCCACTGCCATACAGCAGAAAATCAGTTTGGAGAAGCGTCCGGGAAGGCTTCTTGGACGTCGTGAAATCAGAGACCTAATTGATCGACTTTCAGGAGCATTGAACCTGAACTTCAAAGTCAGTCCTCCCTTGAAACTAACAAAACCAAATCACATGCTCATGCACTTATCTGGAAAATAAAAGCATATATAATACTAGTACTCAAAAGCTAAGATCCCAGGTAAATTCAGTTTCAAAGCAAAAATCAAAATGAACAATCAACACAGTGGACCATACAATAAAATCTAACCTCTTTGTTAGCAGATGAGGAAAGCTTAAAGTTAGTGGTGTCGCCTGGTATAGCAGGCAGTCACTTCAAAGTTAAACACTAGGTGGTGTTCTTAGCACAGTTTGCTCTCTTCGACGTCTCAGAAACAGTGACGGTTCACTCCTTTCCCGGGAAAACAAAGCAAAACGCTGAGTACCTCATCACAAAATCGATTTTATAAGAAGAAAGAATACCTTTGATGGTATTCTTTTTTACCACAAGCAATATATTTATCTTTTTTAACAGTAAATATTTTCTGATAGATATGCACATTATTTCTTGCAAAAATGAGATGGAACCGCTAGAGGGACAGACTCTCCCAGGACAGGACCAGTTTTGTAAAGGCAGCAATAGCCTCTGGGTGGCGAAGCCAGGAGTTGGAGAACTGTGTTCAAGTGTCCTCCAAGCAACCTGGACCCATTACTCAACTTCATAGTCTCCATGGAGAAGTTTGCAACTTAGAAGAAGTTGATAGAAAATGTTTTACACCCAAATCACCAAAGCTGGGCCTTATTACAAATGTTTGCCTCCCCTTCCACCAAGTAGAAAATGTTAGATTAGAAGATTAAGGGATACTATGCAAAGCAATTAAGCTCCTTAAATAAAAGGAATTAGGAGGACACCAGGTGGTAGCAATAAGTTTCAAAGACGACAAAGGGAAGATAGAGACCTTACCTTGTAAAGCCATTCTCGATAAAGTAGGAAAAATCAGAAAGCACAAAGCAGAGAAGAAAAATAAGAAGGAAATAATTAAAACGGGGAGTGTTTTAGGCTAATAGTCAACCTACAGAGGGGAAGACTACAGCTCTCTTTTACCTAAAAGGAATGAAAGGTTTTTTTAAATGCTGCAAACTAGAAACCAACTAATACAACACTAGGCAGGAAATACAAAAACAGAAAATAATTTGGTACTGAAAATATTTTATGCAAATAGTTCAATGATATTTGGTTTGAAAAAGTCTTTCAGAAAGCTAATTAAACAAACTCATTTTTATTCTCAGATTAGATCTTTTCTGCCTTTTTATGGCACAAGGTTCTTTCTAAAGTTTAAAAAAAAAAAGGCTTCTCCTAGGGGTGTTTATGTGTTATTTCATTCTGTTTTGTTATTAGTCCTTATTCCACAAACTCTAATTTAGCATCATTATGTGTATTTTTGAAATGTTACTGGTCTGAGAAATCCAACAGTCTGAGAACTACTGCATCAACAACTAATTTAAGAGGAAGAGAGAACTAGTCAGCAAGGTGTTATTCACTCATTTATTCAAGAGCCAATTACAGTCCAGAGTAGCAAGAGGGATGATGTCTAAATATTTGTTGGGTCCTTTGGTGGTCCTGGGCTGCATTGGACCAGGGGTGGT
This sequence comes from Sapajus apella, assembly GCF_009761245.1. Lineage (NCBI taxonomy): Eukaryota > Metazoa > Chordata > Mammalia > Primates > Cebidae > Sapajus > Sapajus apella. The sequence goes on from NW_022436945.1 coordinate 41,079,393, forward strand.
GAGCATGAGCAAGGCTGGCATTGCTTCTCCTCACAGGACATGCCATCTTGCAGGAATGTCTGGGGTGGTAAGAAAGTTGAGGTCCATTGTGATGTTAAGGATGATGGTGTATTAAACCTGCAATTGCACATGGGATCATTTTTAACAACGTATGTAGAATTTTGCACTATATCTTTTCAAATCCACCATGGATAAAGAGTGTGGTTTTTTTCCTATAAAAATTGAGTAAGTGGGCTGGGCGCAGTGGCCCATGCCTGTAATTCCAGCCCTTTGGGAGGCTGAAACAGGCGGATCACAAGGTCAGGAGTTCGAGATCAGCCCGGCCAACATGGCAAAACCCCGTCATTACTAAAAATACAAAAAATTAGCCAGGCATGGTGGTGCATGCCTGTAATCCCAGCTACTTGGAAGTCCGAAGCAGGAGAATTGCTTGAACCTGGGAAGCAGAGGTTGCAGTGAGCCAAGATCATGCCACTGCACTCTACCTTGGGCGACAGAGGGAGACTCCGTCTGAAAAAAAAATTGAGTAAGTGAATGTCTGTTTCTATCAAATTACTTTAAAAATATATATTCACATCCCACTTTGATAGTTGCTGGGCATCTTGGTTCAAGGCCCTGGGCTGCCTCTCTACGTACAGTGTGCCAAAAAAGGCATCTCTTTAAAGATGGAGTCCCAGAGGTTGCAGAATTAATATCCCTTATCTATTCTGGAAAGGTACAGCAGGGAGGTCTAGGTGTGGACAAGGGAATTTATTTCTCACCCTGACAAGGAAGGAGGAAGAGTCTGTTTAAGGGATCTATCATGGCTCCCTTTTCCAAAGCATCCCTGAGGAACAGCCCGCCAACTGGTTACATTGCTTTCCAATGCGACATTTCTGGACTCTTGGGATCATTGGGTTATATTTGGAATTCATCTTGGCCACTGTCTGGGTCTCCCATCTTTCACAATCAAATCAGCAGGGCAGTTTTAGATAGAGAAGATCGATAAAACCTGGCAGCACTTGCCCTGGTTTCCATGGTGACATGTTGAGCACCTACGGGTCCTGAAAGAGCAGCAACAGGAATAGTTAATATATCTCAGCCTAGAATATAGGGCCCTCTAGCCTAGAATATAGGGATCTAAGATAAGAAAATCGTTAAACACCTGTGCTTCTGTAACATAATAGATACACACATAGGAAAGGACGTTAGAAAGTAATATCCAAGCGTGATTTTGTTTGTAGAAAAACAAAAACCAGCAGAGATTGGTTGCAAGTATTTTTATGTCAGAGAATTGTTTCAGTGCATTACCTGGAGCCTTACTTACTGAGCTCTACAGGTCCTTTAGGGAAGTGTTTCAGAACGTGTACAACCTTATCAATTCTTTTATCAGGACTTGGGTTCTCATAACTATGTACCTCTGTGCCTTACTTTACATTTTAATTTCACTTTAAGTTACTGTTTTACAATAAACGCTTCATCCCCAATACACTGGGGCACACTTGGCCCCTTTGAGCCAGTGCAGGCTGCCAGCTCTGTGAATTGGGAGCATCCTACCTGCCTCACAGCATCCGTACACTTGGTTCAGAGATGTCTTTCCTGTATCCCTCACCACCCTCTGACAGAACCCCATGGATCAGCTTTACAGGTCTCTATTCTCAAATGTGCAGGGGCCTCTCTCTAACACCTGACTAGTTAAATAGAATTCCCAGACTTAGCCTGTCTATCTCTGGCCACCTGATCTTCACACTCCCCTTCTGGTTGGAATTTTCCATGGATGGATTCACCTTGAATTCCCCACTTTCAATTACTCCTCCAATAAGCAATTCCTAGAGGCCGTCTTTGTAGAGCAAGATGATGGACTACTCTCTTTGGAGACCATCCTTACGCTAGCCTCAGCAGGCACCAACTGGCCCCACAGGATTTCTTTCTGCCTTTTTTTCCTCCTTCCCTTTCTTTGTATATTCCATGTTAGATTTCAAATCAAAATCCTAAGTTCATGATTCACTATCCTCATTGATCATGCAAGGCTCAGTATGCATGTATTTATAGATTTTTGCATAACAAATATTGAATGTCTTCTATGAAAGTACTTTCAATGTGCACAATTGTGTGGCACCATACACTTCATTCTGTTCCTCACTCCTTCACTCCGTATTCTGGTTTCCAGTATCTTCATGTTGCGGTACATACATCAAGACTGTTGCTTAACTGTTCTATAATACTCTCTTGTGTACATCCAGTACTCCCAGTAAGAAACCACAGATTTCTCCAGTCACCCAGTAAGAAACCACAGATTGCTGACACCTCCTTGAAAAACAATGAACATCTTCACATACGCCCCGTTATAGACCTGCATGAGACTTTCTCTGGGACCAGAACCCAGACATCCCACGCACAACAATCTTCTGGATTCTGCATCAGGGTTGCTGGGTCAGAAAATAGGCATATTTTTAATTTGACCAAATAGGACCAGAGGCTCTCCAGTGTGGCTGCAACAGTCCACATCCCCAGCAGCACTGCGTGAGGATCTTCACATCCCCAACCCCATCTCCCTGCAACACGTGGCATGAGTTTCAGCTTTATAAGTTGTGCTAATCTGACAGAGTCAAAGCTACTATGGTCTACGTTTGCATCTCTTACAAACCCCAACTGAGTTTGAGCATCTTGTCATGTTCGATATCATTTAAAGGTTAGCATTTTAGGTTTTTTTTTTCTCATGGTTCACATGTTCTTTTCCTTTTACTGTATTTCTACTGGAATTCCCAAACTCCTCATTGGTCCTCTGTTACTTTTTTCCATGGCTGTTTTCATGGAACAGAAAAGCTTATTTTGATGTGATTAAATCCATCAATTTTAGCCTCAGGTTAGTGTTTTGGGAGTTTCCTATCTTAGATGGAATTCTACAATCTTTCCAGCAAATATAATATCTATCATAGGTATTTGTCACATGACCTTTATAAATTAGAACATTCTCTTTTAGACCTGATTTTCTTTTCTTTCTTTCTTTTTTTTTTTTTTGAGACGGAGTTTCGCTCTTGTTACCCAGGCTGGAGTGCAATGGCGCGATCTCGGCTCACCGCAACCTCCGCCTCCTGGGTTCAGGCAATTCTCCTGCCTCAGCCTCCCAAGTAGCTGAGATTACAGGCACGTGCCACCATGCCCAGCTAATTTTTTGTATTTTTAGTAGAGACAGGGTTTCACCATGTTGACCAGGATGGTCTCGATCTCTTGACCTCGTGATCCACCCGCCTCGGCCTCCCAAAGTGCTGGGATTACAGGCGTGAGCCACCGCGCCCGGCCTAGACCTGATTTTCTAAGAGTTTTTATTTTTAATCACGAAGTTATTGAATTGTATCCAATGCTTTTTCTGGTTCTATTAAGATCATCCTATAGTTTTTCTCTTTTAGTGTATTCATGTGGTGACTTACATTGGCTCATATTCTGGTGTTGAATCATGCTTGCTTTTTTTAAAGGATTTTTAATATTTTGATACAGTTCAGATCATACTGACATGGTTCATTTTAGCTCCTTCACTGCCAAACCAGGGGGCAGGGACTAGTTCAGTTTCTCTGCCTTCTCTTTGTCAGTGATAATCAGGGTATAAATGAATCTGCTGCATGGAACTTTTAACTTCACGTTTTCCTTATTTTTCTTGATCCTTACAGATTTGGCATCCTATCACCAGGCTATAAGCAGAAAATCCTTGATTTCCTCAATTTCTGAGGCATGGCGATGAGGTGCACAGGGAGAGGGCACAGACTCTTCCTTGCTTTTATGGGGGTAAAACTTTCCTAATTCTGTATTATATCTAAATAGTAATATCTTACTTTATAATAAAAATCATTGTTTGGAGCAAAGCAAGATGGCAGAATAGAAGCCTACACCTTTCATCCCTTTCACTGGAACACCAAATTTTAACAACTCTCTGCCTGCGGAAAGGCACCATCACAAGCACCAAAAATCAGGTGAGAAATCACAATACCTGCTTTATACTTCCTATCACTGAAAGAGGCATTGAGGAGTGCAAGAGAGACAGTCTTGAATCATGAACACCACACCCCCTCCACCTGCTGGCAGCAGAGAGAGGTGCAGAGAGAGAGAGAGAATCTGTGCACTTTGGGGGGGGGAAATGCAGCAACTTGGGGATTTTACATTGAACTGGGTGCTGCCCTGTCACAGTGGAGAATAAAGACTTGCTGGTCTCAACCAGCACCTGCACACAGAGGGAGCATTTGGAATAGCCCTAGCCAGAGGGGATTGCCCATCCTAGCGGTAAGAACTTGAGTTTTTCAGCAAGCCTCGCTACTGCCGGCTGAAGTGCTCTGAGGGCCTAGGTAAACTTGAAAGGCAGTCTAGGACACAAGGACTGCGATTCCTAGGCAACTCCTAGAGCGAGGTTGGGCTGAGAGCCAGTGAACTAGGGTGGTGCCTAGTGAGAACTAGTGACCTAGGGAGACACCAGTGGGCACAGCTAAGGAAGTGCTTGTGCTACTCCTCCCCCAACTCCAAGTGGTGCAGCTGGTAGCAATGAAAGTGACTCCTTTCTTCTGCTGGAGTGGGGCAGAGTGAAGAATAAAGAGGACTTTGTCTTGCATTTTGGATACCAGTGCAGTCACAGTAGGATAGTGTACCAGGCAGAGTCCTGAGGCCCCTATTTCAGGCCCCAACTCCCAAACAACATTTCAAGACACATCCTGGGCCAAAAGGGAACTCTCTTTCTTAAAGGGAAGGACCAGTTCTAGCAGGACTTATCGTCTGCTAACTAAAGAGCCATTGGGCCCTGAGTAACCAGCGGTGATAGCCAGGGAGTACACAATGGGCTGTGGGCTCTGAGATATGCTGGCTTCAGGGGAAACCCCACAAATTTCTAGCTGTGGCAACTATGGTGAGAGACTCCTTCTGTTTGGGAAAATCAGAGGAAAAAGTAAAGGGGACTTTGTCTTGCACCCTATGTATCAGCTCAGCCACGCTGGGGTAGAACAGGCTCTTAGAGTCCCTGAGTCCAGGCCTAGGCTCTTGGATGACATTTCTGGACTTGTCCTGGGCAAGAGGGGAGCCCACTGCCCTGCAGGGTGAGTACCAGGCCAGGCAGCATTCATCATAAGCTGATTGAAGAGCGCTTGGGCTCTAAGCCATCATCAGCAGTGGCCTGGCAGAATCCCCCATGGTTTGGTGGTGGTGGTGGTGACCACCTGTGGAAAGGGAAGGGAAGAGCGGGAAGGTCTTTGTATTGTGATTTGAGTGCCAGCTTAGCTGCCATAGAGTAGAGCATCTGGTAATTTTCCAAAGTTTTTTACTTCAATCCCTGACTCCCAGACAACACCTCTGGATATGCCTAGGGCCTTGGGGAGCTCACTACCCTGAAGGGAAGGGCTTTGAACAAGACTCAGTGCTGTGCTGACTTCAAGTCTGATCCAGTGCAGTCCCAGTAGTAGTGGCCACAGGAGTGCTTGTGTCACCACACTCCCAATTCGAGGTGGCTCAGAACAGAGAGAAAGACTCTGCCTGTTTGGGAAAAAGTAAGGAAAATGAACAAGAGTCTGTATACGATAATCCAGAGAATTTTTCAAGATTATATTCAAGATGACCAAGGTAGTACCTCTGAGTCTACAAAAACTACAGCATTATTAGAATTGGGGCACAAGTCCCTTTGAATATCTGGAAAGCCTTTCCAAGAAGGAGAGACACAAACCTGGACTGTGAAGACTACAATAAATACCTAACTCTTCAATGCCCAGATACAAGCAAATATCTACAAACGTCAGTAACACCCAGGAAAACATGACACCACCAAATGAACTAGATAAGTCACCAGAGACCAAGCCTGGAGAAACAGATATATGATCTTTCAGATAGAGAATTCAAAAGAACTCTTTTGTTGAGGGAACAAAAATTCAAGGTAACACAGAAAAGGAATTCAGAATTTTATTAGATAAATTTAACAAACAGATTGAAATAATTAAAAAGTATCAAGAAGAAATTCTAGAGTTGAAAAATGCAATTGGCATATTGAAGAATGCATCAGAATCTTAATAGCAGAATCGATCAAGCAGAAAAAAGTAGTGAGCTTGAAAACAGGCTATTTGAAAATATGCAGAAAGAAAAAATAAATAAAAAGAATAAAAAACAATGAGCAGACCTATAAGATCCAGAAAATAGTCTCAAAAAAGCAAATCTAAGAGTTATTGTCCTTAAAGAGGAGGTAGAGAAAGAAATAGGAGTAGAAGGTTTATTCAAAGGGATATTATCAAAGAACCTCCCAAGCCTAGAGAAAGATATCAACATTCAAGTACAAGAAGGTTATAGAACAGCAAGCAGATTTCACCCAAAGAAGACTACCTTGAGGCATTGAATAATTAAATTCTCAAAGAATAAAGAAAGGATTCTAAAAACAGTAAGAGAAAAGAAACAAATAACATACAATAGAACTTTAATACATCTGACAGCAGACTGCAGTGGAAACCTTACTGGCCAGGAGAGACAGGTATGACATATTTAAAGTGCTGAAAGAAAAAAACTTGTATCCTAGAATAGTATATCTGGCAAAAATATCCGTTAAGCATGAAGAGACATAAAGACCTTCCCTGACAAACAAAACCTGAGAGATTTCATCAACAACAGACCTGTCCTACAAGAAACGCTAAAGTGAGTTCTTCAATCTGAAAGAAATCATCTGAAGGTACAAAACTCATTGGTAATAGTAAGGACACAGAAACACACAGAATAGTATAACACTGTAATGATGGTATATACACTTCTGTCAACTTAAGTAGAGAGACTAAACAATGAACCAATAAAAAATAATAACTACAACAATTTTTCAAGACATGGATGTAACAGTAAGATATGAAGATAAATAACAAAAAGCTAAAAAATGGGGGGACAAAATTGAAGTGTAGCCCTTCTTTAGTTTTCTTTTTGTGTGTTTGCTTGTTTATGCAATCAGTGTTAAGTTGTCATCAGCTTAAAATAATGGGCTATAAGATAGTATTTGCAAGCTTCATGGTAACTTCAAATTGCAAAACATACAATGATAAACAAAAAACTTAAAAATCAAGAAATTAAATCATACCACCAGAGAAAAATCACCTTCACTTTAGAAAGTCAGGAAGGAAGGAAAAAAGGAAGAGAAGAGTGCAAAACAGTCAGAAAATAAATAACAAACTGGCAGGAATAAGCCTAATGTTATCAATACTAATATTGAATGTAAATGGACTAAACTCTTCAATCAAAAGGAACAGAGTGGCTAAATGGATAAAAGAACAGAGCCCAGTGATCTGTTGCCTACAAGAAACATACTCCACCTACAGAGATATACATAGACTGAAAAATAAAGGGAAGGAAAAAGATATTTCATGCAAATGGAGCCCAAAAAAGAGCAGGAGTAGCTATACTTACATAAAACAGATTTCAAGACAAAAACTGTAAGAAGAGACAAGAAAGTATTTATATAATGATAAAGAGGTCCATTCAGCAAGAGGATATAATAATTGTTAATACATATGTATCCAACACTGGAAGAGCCAGATGTATAAAGCAAATATTATTAGAGATAAAGAAAGAGATAGACCCCAACACAATAATAGCTGGAGACTTCAACACCTCACTTTCAGCAGTGGACAGATCTCCTAGAGAGAAAATCAATAACAACAAAAAAAATTAGACTAAATGTGCACTATAGAACAAGTTGACCTAATAGATATTTACAGATTGTTTCATCCAATGGCAGCGGAATACACATGTTTCTCCTCAGCATGAGGAACATTCTTAAGGATAGACCATACGCTAGGTCACAAAATAAGTCCTAAAATATTCATAAAATTGCAATAATATCAAGGATTTTCTCTGACCACAATGTGATAAAACTACAAATTAACAAGAGGAATTTTGGAAAATGTGCAACACATAGAAATTAAACAATATGTCCCTGAGTGACCAGTGGGTCAATGAAGAAATTAAGAAGGAAATTGAAATTTTTTAAAAAACAAATGATAACAGAAACAGAACCTATAGGATACATCAAAAGCAGTACTAACAGGAAAATATGTAACTTTAAGTGCCTGTATCAAAAAAGAAGAAAAAAATTCAAATAAATAACCTAATGACACATCTTAAAGAACTAGAAAAGTAAGAACAAACCAAACCTAAAATTAGTAGAAGAAAAAGGATAATAAAGAGCAAAAATAAATGAAATTGAAATGAAGAAATGAATACAAAATATCAGCCAGGCACAGTGGTTCATGTCTGTAATTCTATTGTATAGCACTTCAGGAGGCCAAGGCAGGGGAAGGGCTTGAGCCCAGGAGTTGAAGACCTGCCTAGGAAACATGGCAAAAACCTATCTCTACAAAAAATTAGTCAGGTGTGGTGGCACACGCCTGTGGTCTCAGCTACTCAGGAGGTTGAGGTGAGAGGATCACCCGAGCCCAGGAGGTCAAGGCTGCAGTGAGCTGTGATCATGCCACTGTACTACAGCCTGGACAACATAGTGAGACCGTGTCTCAAAAATAAAGGGATCAATGAAACAAAAAGTTTATCTTTTTTTCAAAAGATAAACAAAATTGACAAGTCTTTAGCTTAGACTAAGAAAAAAGAGAGATGACTCAAATAAATAAAATCAGAGACGAAAAAAGGAGACATTACAACTGATACTGCAGAAAGTCAAAGGATCATTAGTGGCTACTATGAGCAACTATATACCAATAAATTGGAAAATCTAGAAGAAATGTACTAATTCCTAGACACAACAACCTACCAAGATTGAACTGTGAAGAAATTGAAAACCTGAATACACCAAAAAAAAGTAGTGAGATCAAAGTCACAATAAAAAATTTGCCAGTAAAGAAAACCCCAGGACCCAATGACTTTACTGCTGAATTCTATTAAACATTTAAAAAAGTAATACCAATCCTACTCAAGCTGTTCCAAAATTAGAGTAAGAGGGGATATTTCCAAACTCATTCTACAAAGCTAGTATTACCCTGATACCAAAACCAGACAAGGACACGTCAAAGAAAGAAAACTATAGGCCAATATCTCTGATGAATATTGATGCAAAAATCCTCAAAAAAAAAATCCAGCAAATGAAATTCAACAATACATTAAAAAGATCATACATCATGACCAAGTGGGATTTATCCCAGGGATAAAATGATGGTTTGATGTATTGATGCAAATCAATCGATGTGATACATCCTATTACACTGAAGGACAAAAATCATATAATCATTTTACTTGATGCTACAAAAGCATTTGATAAAGTTCCACACCCTTCCACTATAAAAAATAAAATAAAAAATAAAAAAATAAAAAACTCAAAGACCTGGGTATAGAAGGAGCACACCTTAATGTAATAAAAGCCATGTATGTTAGACCAACAGTTAGTATCATACTAAATAAGGAATAACTGAAAGCTTTTCCTCTTAGATCTGGAACTTGACAAGGGTGTCCAGTTTTACCACTATTATTCAACATGATACGGGAAGTCTTAGTTAGTGCAATCAGAGAAGAGAAAGAAATAGAGCTTCTAAGCTGAAAGAAAGAAGTCAAATTATCCTTCTTTCCAGATGGTATGATTTTATATTTTAAAAAAACTAAAGACTCCACCAAGAAACTATTAGAAAAGTTGCAGAATACAGAATGAACATACAAAAATCAGTAGCATTTCTATATGCCAATAGTGAACAATCTAAAAAAGAGACATCAAAAAATTAATCCCATTTATAATAACCACAAACAAAATTAAATACCTAGGAATTAACAAAAAAAAGTAAAAGATCTCTACAATCAAACCTCTAGGCCAGGTGTGGTGGCTCACACCTGTAATCCCAGCTCTTTGGGAGGCCAAGGCAGGTGGATCACTTGGGGCTAGGAATTCAAGACCGGCCTGGTCAGCATGGCAAAATGCTGTCTCTACTAAAAATATAAGAAAAAAATATATATATATTAGCCAGGCATGGTGGTGCATGCCTATAATCTCAGCTACTCGGGAGGCTGAGGTGAAAGGATTGCTTGAGTCTAGGAGGTGGAGGCTGCAGTGAGCCAAGATTGTACCACTTCACTCCAGCCTAGGTGACAGAGTAAGACCCTATCTCAGGAAAAGAAAAAAGAAAAGAAAGAAAACTCTAAAATATTAATGAAAGAAATTGAAGAAGACACATGAAAAATAAAAAGATATTCCATGTTTATGGATTGGAAGAATCAATAATGTTAAAATGTCCATACTACCGAAAGCAATCTACAGATTTAATGCAATCCCTATCAAAATATCAAAGACATTCTTCACAGAAGTAGAAAAAAAAATCCTAAAATTTATATGAAATCATCAAATACCCAGAATAGCCAAAGTCATCCTGGACAAAAAGAACAAAACTGGAAGAATCACACTACCTGACTTCAAATTATACCACAGAGCTATAGTAACCAAAAGAGTATGGTACTGACATAAAAACAGACACATAGACCAATGCAACAGAAGAGAGAACCCAGAAACAAATTTACACACCTACAGTATACTCATTTTCAACAAATTTTCCAAGAATATACACTAGGGAAAAGACAATCTCTTCAATAAATGGTACTAGAAAAACTGTATATCCACATGCAGATGAATGAAACCTGGTTGCTATCTCTCTCCTTATACAAAAAATCAAATCCAAATGGATTAAAGACTTACATGTAAGACCTCAAACTATGAAATGACTCCAAGAAAACATTGAAGAAACTAAACTCTCCAGGTCATTGATCTGGGCAAACATTTCTTAAGCAATATCCCACAGGCAACCAAAGCAAAAATGGACAAATGGTATCACATCAAGGTTAAAAAGCTTCTACACAAAGGAAACAATCAACAAAGTGAAGAGACAACCCACAGAATGGGAGAAAATATTTGCAAACTACTTGTCTGACAAGAGGTTAATAACCAGAAGATATAAGGAGCTCAAATTATCCCATTAAAAATGGGACAAAGATCTGAATAGACATTTCCCAAAAGAAATGGCATTCATATACTTATTTACAAATGGCAAACAAGTATATGAAAATTAACCAAAGAGATGAAAGATCTCTACAATGAAAACTGTAAAATAGTAAGAAAAAAATTGAGGAAGACACACAAAATTTGTATTTCTCTGATAATCACTGATTGTCAGAGAAATGCAAGTCAAAACTACCTATTCAGTTAGTAACAAATGCTGGTGAGTATGTGGAGAAAAAAGAACATTCATACGGTGTTGGTGGGAATGTAAATTAGTACAACCACTATGATAAACAGTTTGAAGATTCCTCAAAAAATTAAATGCTGTATTTGTTTTGGAACCAAGATTGTTGCATTTGAAATTTCGTAGAATTAATCCATAACACCATCTTGGCCTGAGGCTTTAGAAATGATTCAGCAATCCTACTGTAGGTGTATACTCAAAAGAAATAAAATCAGCATATCGAAGAGATATCTGCACTCCCATGTTAATTGCAATGCTTCACAATAGCCAAGATTTGGAATCAACCGAAGTGCCCATCAATAGATGAATGGATTAAAAAAATGTGGAACTTATACATAAAGGAGTACTATTCAGCCATAAAAAAGAAGGAGATTCTGTCATTTGCAACAACATGGATGAAACTGGAGGTTGTTAGGTTAATGAAATAAGCCAGGCACAAAAAGACAAACATCACATGTTCTCACTTATTTGTGGGATCTAAAAATCAAAACAATCAAATTCATGAAGACATAGATGGATGGTTACCAGAGGCTGGGAAGGGCAGTGGGGGTGTGGGGAGAAGTTAGGAAAGGTTAATGGGTACAACAAACGTATAATCAATGAATAAAACCTAGTATTTGATAGCACAACAGGATGACTATATTCAATAATAATGTAATTATATATTTTTAATAACTAAAAGAATATAATTGGGTTGTTTGTAACACAAAGGATAAACGCTTGAGGGGAAGGATATCTAATTTTACATGATGTGATTATTACACATTACATGCATGTATCAAAGTATGTCATGTACTCTATAAATATATACACCAACTATATATTCATGAAAACTAAAAATGAAGAAAATTTGTTATTATTATGACATACTGTTAATTTGGCCTTGATAATATTTTATTTTCATTTCTGTGTTTAAAAGTAAACTGTGCCTATAATTTTCTTTTCTTGTACTCTATTTGTTTTGGAACCAAGATTGTTGCATTTGAAATTTCGTAGAATTAATCCATAACACCATCTTGGCCTGAGGCTTTAGAAAAAGGCGAACTTTGATTTTTCATTACAATTGTTGTTTTGTTCTGGAGACAAAGTCTCTTTCTGTCACCCAGGCTGGAGTGCAGTGGCCTGCTCTAGGCTTACTGCAACCTCTGCCTCCCGAACGGCACATGCCACCATACCCAGCTAATTTTTTTTGTTTGAGCTTTAGTAGAGACGGGGTTTCACTGTGTTGCCCAGGCTGGTCTTGAACTCCCGAGCTCAAGCAATTCCGCCCACCTCTGCCTCCCAAAGTGCTAGGATTACAGGCACGAGCCACTGCGCAAGGCATACAGTTTCTTTAGTTCTTATCAGTTAATTCAAGTTTACATTTCCTCTGGTGCTAATTTTAACATTTTATATTTTTCTAAAAATTTTGCTTTTTATCTATGTTTTCAAATAAAGATATTTATTTTTAAAATTTCAAAGTAGTACATAGGTTTTCAAAATATTAATTCTGTATATATTTCTTGTGTTAAAAGTAATTTCCCTTTTTCTTTTCTGTAATTGGTTATTTGTATTTTTTCTCTTCTTTGTGATTAATCTTTTCACAGATCTATCATTATTTTCACAGAACTGACATTGCTTGATCCATTGCAGTGTTTTATTGTTCTTTATTATATTGATTTCTGCCTTGAGCCTAATTATATGTATCCTTTGTTCTTCGTCTTTTCAAACTTAAGTTTAATGATTCATTTGCTTTCAACCTCTTAACTTTCTAATTTCTTAAGTTTATGCTTAATTTATTTGCTTTTAACTTATCTTTCTTCCTGTTAAATGTATTTAAAGCTATAACACTTTTTCTAAGTATTACTTTAGTTGTTTTCACAAATTTTGGCATCTACTATTTTCATGGCTCATGCATTTCTAAGTTTTTTGTGTTTATCTTAAGATTTTTGAAAGTTGTGCTAATTTTGGCCCAAGTATCTAGGCATATGGAATTTTTTTAAATATGGGATTATTAGTTTATAGACATGTGAGATTTTTGCAGTGTTTCTTTAGTTACTGGTTTCTAATTTGATTGAACAGAGTCAGATAATAATGTGTATGATATTGATTATTTGGAATTTATTACAGTTTTCTTTGCATGATTAATGTTTGTAAAGTGTGGAGGGGCTGCAAGATGGCTGACTAGAAGCATTTCATGTGCTCCTCCTCCACTTAGAAAAACCAATATAGTGCATAGACAATCACACTTCAAATACATTATCCAAGAAAGAACACCAGAATTCAACAGAAAGTGACAGGAAACACTGAAAACAAAGATGGAGAAGGAAGAGAGGCAGTCTGCTTGACTGGGATCAACTGAGAGCCAGGAGTGACTTCACAACTTGGGGAAAGGGTTAAGTGAGAGACTTTCCGCAGCTCACACCCCTACCATGGAATTATGGAAATCTGGCCACCCTGGATCCTCCCAATCCCTGAGAATAACAAAGGGAGTTGCTGGGAGACGGTGACACAGAACTGCTCCAGGGAGGGAGCTCATGCTGTGTCCCATACACTTTCTGAGACTGCAAGGTGTCATTTTTATAATTGTAGCCTTTAATAAATTGCCTGCTTTCCTGGGGCCTACCAGCACTGGGACTGAGGTGTTAGGGAAACTTGGGCTGTTGCTATTGGGACTACAACACAAGCTGGGAATGGGATCCCACACCTGGGGCTGACAAGTAAGCAACACGTGGGCTGTAGCTGCCAGTGCTGGGAAGTGAGAGCCATCAGGACTGAGACTGGAATGTGAGCTGGGCCCAGGTTGCTTTTGGGATTCATTGCAAACTGGATGGGAGTTCTTGCAGCCAGGCTGAGGTGCGAGCTAGGTGCAGGCTCCCACCACGACTGGGGGCCAAGCCTCATCAGAATTGGGCATGAGAGGGATGCATATTACCCACTGGTTTAGGGTGTGGCCACTGGGGCTGGATTCACAACAACAGGGACTCAATACGCTGCTACTGTCCCTCGCCCAAGGAGTCCAGCTGGGATCTGAGGATGCCTCTGCTCACCATGGCTAGCACCTGCTCTCCCCATTTGGAGGCCTCAGCATAAGCCTGCCCAACCCAGCTTTACCATCAACCCTGAGACAGCACATAGCTTGGGGTCCTGGGGATTTCTCAACCCAATCCACCACATTGGGTGCCTGAACACTCCTCCCAGGGGCCTGAGGTTTGGCCTAAATACGCAGTCACTACAGCCTCAGCTGACACCTACCTGCCAGCACCACATGCAGATCTAGAGACTGGCCATTCCAGCACATTGCAGCCACCACCAAAACCAATACACACTGCTAGTAACCCAGAGAATCATCCTACCACAGCTTTTGCTATTGCCTATGCCACACTGGCTACCTAGAGGCCTAAGAACCAACTCATCCACCCACTCCACTGCTGCTACTACTGGCATCCCAGAAAGCCATGCTTAGTGCCAAGAATGGGCCTGTAGATAATGAACAAACTAATACAGATGCCAGCATGAGCCACCCTAGGATAAAAGGATACACATGCTCACCCCACCATTGCTACCACTAGGGCCTGAAGTCTGGCCCACCTGACGTTCCAGTCCCAAACACAACTTTGCTACAGCCTCCACTAATAACTGCACTCTAACGCAACAAGAAAATCACAGATACCACTAATGTTTACAACTAAAGAAATCTTATGGAGACTACACTACCACACACCACAGAATCAAAACCAAGGTGCCCCACTCAACCAACAACATAGATACATTTTCTGGAAAAAGCTTTTCCTTATAAAAGTAAATTTAAAAATAGAAGTAACTGTTAACACTCACCAGTTGCACCGAGAACAAGGTAAGGACACAGGAAACATTGAAAACCAAGGAAATATTACACTTCTAAAAGAACACAATAATTTTCCAGTAGTAGATATTTATTTTATTAGCTGGGTGTCATGGCTTATGCCTGTAATCCTAGCACTTTCAAAGGCTGAGGTAGGTGGATAACTTCAGGTCAGGAGTTTGAGATCAGCCTGGCCAACATGGTAAAACATCATCTCTACGAAAAATACAAAAAGTAGCCAGGCATGGTAGCATGCACCTGTAATCCCAACTACTTGGGAGGCTGATGCATGAGAACTGCTTGAACCTGGGAGGCGGAGTTTGCAGTGAGCTGAGATCATGCCACTGTACTCCAGCCTGGGTGATGGAGTGAGACTGTGAAAAAAAGAAAGAAGAAAGAAAGAAAAAAGAAAAGAAGGAAAGAAAGAAAGAAGAAAGGGAGAAAGGGAGGAAGGGAGGAAGGGAGAAAAGAAGCTTGATGAGATAGACACAAAAGAATTCTGAAAAATAATGCAGGAAAATTAGAAAAATAATTCAGGATATGGATGAGAAATTCTGAAACTGAAGAATTCATTGAAGAAAATAAAAATATTTTTTAAAGCTGTAATAACAAAATAGGTAGGAAAGAAGAATTTCAGAACTTGAAGACAGGTCTTTCAAAATAATCCAGACAAAAATAAGAAAAAACATTTTTTAAAACATGAACAGAGCTTTCACAACACTTGAGACACATAAAGCAATAAAATTTAAGAATTATTGGATTCCTCAATGGGGAAGAGAGAACAGAAGGATTAGAAAAGTATTTTCATGAAATAATAGATGAAAGCCTCTCAAGTCCAGCAAGATTTTTAGACATCCAGTTACAGAAGCTTGGCAATCCCCAAGCAGATAGGATGCAATAAGATCTTCTCCACAGCACATTATAGTCAGACTGTCTAAAGTCATAGATAAAGACTGAATCCTCAAAACAGCAAGAGAAACGTATCTAGTCCCCTATAAAGAAAACCTCATCGGAGTAACAGTAGATTTGTCAGCACAGATCTCAAAAGTCAGAAGAGAATGAGAAAATATATTCAGTGTTGAAAGACAAATACTGTCAGCCAAGAATACTATAGTCAGCAAAATTATTCATCATAAATGGAGGAGAAAGAAAGTCCTTCCCAAACATGCAAATGCTGAGAAAATTTATAACCACTAAGCGAGCCCTACAAGAAATGTTTATGGGAGTCTTAAACCTAGAAGTGAAAAGATGACTTTTACCATTATAAAAATACATGAAACTATAATACTCACTAGTAAAGCATTCACAATATGGAAGAAGACTCAAATGATACCACCACTACAAAAATCCACCAAACCACAACAGCAAACAAGAAGGGAAAATGAAGAAGCAAAAAATATGTAAAACAACCAGAAAATAATTATCAATATGATAGGAACAAAGTCTCATATATGAATAATAAATTTGAATATAAATGGATTAAATATTCCACTTAAAATTGTAGAAAGGCTACATGGATTTTGTTAAATAATCCAACTATTTGTTGCTTACAAGAAACCCACCTTACTAGTAAAGACACATACACAAAAGTAGAGGGATGGAAAAATATATTCTATGCAAATGGAACCAAAAGCAAGCAGGAGTAGCTTAACTTAAATCAGATAAAACAGACTTTAAGTCAAAGATAGTTTTTAAAAAAAAGACAAAAGAGGTTATTATTTAATGATAAAGGGATCAATCCAGGTAGTAGATATAACAATGTTCTCAACATTGGAGCATCCAGATTCATAAAGCAGATATTACTAGATCTAAAGAGAGAGACAGGCTGCAATACAGTAATAGTGGGGGACTTCAACACCTCATTTTCAGAATTAGACAGATCATCTATACAGAAAATCAAAAAACACATATTGGATCTAAACTAGTCATTAGAACAAATGAATGTAATAAACATTTACAGAACATCCTTTTCAACAATTGCAGAATATACATTTTTTTTATTAGCACATAAAACACTCTTTAGGATAGGACATATGGTTAAGCCACAAAACAATTATCAACAATTTTTTTTAAATCAAAATTATAACAAATACCTTTGCAGACCACATAGCATAAAACTGGAAATCAATACAAAGAGAAACTTTGGGAACTATGCAAATTGCGTAAAAATTACATAATGTGCTCATGAACAATCATTGTGTAAACAAATAAATTAAGGTTAGTATCAAAACACTTTTTGAAACAAACGAAAAGGGAAACATAACATACCAAAACCTGTGGGATACAGCAAAAGCAGTGCTAAGAGGGAAATTTACACCAATAAATTTCTTTATCAAAAATGTAGATAAATTACAAATTAACAATTTAACAATGTACTTCAAGGACCAAACAAAACCCAAAAATTAGCAGAATAAAATAAATAATAAAGATCAGAGCATTTGGGAGGCTAAGGCAGGCAGATCATGAGGTCAAGAGATAGAGACCATACTGGCCAACATGGTGAAACCCTGTCTCTACTAAAAATACAAAAATTACCTGGATGTGGTGGCGTGTCCCTGTAGTCCCAGCTACTCAGGAGGCTGAGGCGGGGACAGCTTGAACCCAGAAGGTAGTGGTTGCAGTGAGCTGAGATCACGCCACTGCACTCCAGCCTGGCAACAGAGCAAGACTCCATCTCAAACAAAACAAAACAAAACAAAAATATCAAAGCAGAATTAAATGAAATAAAGACTAAAAAATAATACAAAGCATCAGTAAAACTGAAAGTTGGTTCTTTGAAAAGGTAAACAAAATAAACTGGTAGCTAGACTAACCAAGAAGAGAGAAGATCCAGATAAACAAAATCAGAAATGAAGAGAAGACATTACAGTTGATACCACGGAAATATAAAAGATTGTCAGGGACTATGGTGAACTACCATACACTAAAATCCTAGGGGAAATAGATAAATTCCTAGAAACATACAATCTATCAAGACTGAATTAGGAAGAAACCTTTCTTTCTTTCCATTTCTCCTTTCTTTAAAAAGCACACATTCTTTTTTTAACTATAAATTTGTTAGGCTTATGATGTTTGAGTTTAACGTAAGACCCATTTTGTGTTTATTTATTCCAATTAATTTCCTAATTACTTGTATATCTCAATGTCCTTTGAGACATCACTGGTTTTTTTTTATTCCTTATCTTTAAATGCGCAGTCCTCATCCTTATTCATCCTTACTTAGTTCCTATTCAGTCCAATGGCTTTAAATATTCATTACATACTGATGAATTCCAATTTTACCAGGCTTCCAAACCTCTATATGCAACTTCTTTCTCAGTATCTCTGCCTTAATGTTCACTGAGAATCTCAAATTTAACCTGCCCAAAGTAGAAGGCTTATTTACTTCATTGGCCAATAATTGTGTCTTCTAGAGTGTCTCCACAATCCTAGGAGTTCTCTTTGGTTTCTCTTTGTCTACTGCTCTACATTAAAATCTTCAACAAAACTACCATATTTATGCTAAACTATATTCCTAATATGCCCACTTTCATCACCTCCACAGCTATCACTGTAGTTCATGTCACTATCACCTCTCACCTGGAATATTGTGATTATCTACTAACTGTCCTTACTGGTCACCTTATTTCCACTATTGCCTAAAACCCCCCAATCACCATCTCCATAATATATTTACCTCCCCAAAGATCTGTTTTTAACAGAGAAAATAACACTGATCCCCTGTTCAAAGTCTTCTACTGACTTCCCATCACAATTACATCCAAACTCCTTACCACAGCCTATTAAGAAAATGAACATATAATTTATCTATCCAAATCAGGAAGTTCTGAGACTGAAAGAGGCTCAATTAGTAAAGACACTGGGAACAATGTCAACTTTACAACTTGACTCCTCCCTTGCTCCTTCATCTCCAACTTGCCACTCTGTTTAATCGCTCCCACACAAGGTCTTTAAGCAAAAATTCAACAAGGATGTATCAAATGCTGAGTATGTGAGGATGCAACAGTGAACACAACAAAGTTTCTCATCTCATGGAGCTCACATTCTAAAATGTTCTTCCATTTGGAAGACATCCTCTAGAGTCTCACACAGCTTATGCATTCATATCATCCAGGTATCTGGTCAAATGTCACTTTTTTGGAAAGATCTTCCCAGGATATCCACTGCAATAGCCCAACTACCCATCCCATCAATCTCTATCACTGACCCTGATTTGTGTTTTTCATGTTTCACCTGAAATGATATTATTCCCTTATTGGTTTTCTCATAGCCCGTGTATTATTAATAGTTTGTTATAAAGAAATACCTGAGACTGGGTAATTAATAAAGAAAAGAGGTTTAATTGACTCACAGTTCTATAGGCTATACAGGTTAAGCAGACCTTAGGAAACTTTCAATCATGATGGAAGGTGAAGGAGACACAGGCACATCTTACATGGCTGGAGTAGGAGGAAGAGAGATGGGGGGAGATGCCACATACTTTTAAACAACGAGATCTCCTGAGAACTCACTCACTATCATGAGAACAGCAAGGGGGAAATCTGCCCTCATGATCCAATCCGCTCCCAGCAGGCCCCACCTCCAACATTGGGGATTACAATTCAACATGAGATTTGGGTGAGACACAAATACAAGCCATATGCTTCTCTCTCCCTTAGAATGTAAGCTTCAAGAGGACAAGGATGTGGCCTGCCCTAGTCACTGCTATATCCCCAGCTCATAGAACATTGCTGAACTGCCAATGCTTATCAAATAAATAAATAATGAACAGCATATTGGGGACATTTAATAGATATAAAACTTTCCCTTTGGGAATATTTAACTATGTTATTCAATAATATTTAATAAAAGCCAATTTCCCAGAGGTATCTACAGAGAATATCACTATCACAAGCGTTTTTCTCAAAACAACTTTTTCCATGCATTCATTTCATATAAATGGCTATTCTCTGCACTGAAAATTGAACAACACATAGAATCCACATATAAATACGAATTCTTTTAGCATCGCTGAAACCCAGACAAAAACACATGCATAAAGCTAATGAGGCTTTCCCTTTCATGGATCGTCTATGACAAGCATATATATATTATACTTTAAGTTATGGGGTACATGTGCAGAACGTGCAGGTTTGTTACGTAGGTATACATGTGCCATGGTGGTTTGCTGCACCTATCAACCCGTCATCTACACTAGGTATTTCTCCTAATGCTATCCCTCCCCTACCTCCCACCCCCTGAGAGGCCCCAGTGTGTGATGTTCCCCTCTCTGTGTCCATGTGTTCTCATTGTTCAATTCCCGCTTGTGAGTGAGAACATGTGGTGTTTGGTTTTCTCTTCTTATGTTAGTTTGATGAGAATGATGGTTTCTAGCTTCATCCATGTCCCTGCAAAGGACATAACTCATCCTTTTTATGGCTGCGTAATATTGCAGGGTGTACATGTACCACATTTTCTTTATCCAGTCTATCACTGATGGGCATTTAGGTTGGTTCCAATTCTTTGCTATTGTGAATAGTGCTGCAATAAACATGTGTGCATGTGTCTTTATAGTAAAATGATTTATAATCCTTTGGGTATATACCCAGTAATATGCTTGCTAGGTCAAATGGTATTTCTGGTTCTAGATCCTCGAGGTATTGCCACAATCCTCAAGGTATCGCGTCAAGGCATTGTCTTCCACAATGGTTGAACTAATTTACACTCCCACCAACAGTGTAAAAGTGTTTCTATTTCTCCACATCCTCTTCAGCATCTGTTGTTTCCTGACATTTTAATGATCACCATTCTGACTGGTGTGAGATGGCATCTCACTGTGGTTTTCACTTGCATTTCTCTAATGACCAGTGACGATGAGCTTTTTTTCATATGTTTGTTGGTTGCATAAATGTCTTCTTTTGAGAAGTGTCTGTTCATATCCTTTGCCCACTTTTTGATGGAGTTGTCTTTTTTTTTTTCTTGTAAATTTGTTTCAGTTCTCTGTAGATTCTGGATATTAGCCCTTTGTCAGATGAATAGATTGCAAAAATTTTCTCCCATCCTGTAGGTTGCCTGTTCACTTTGATGATAGTTTCTTTTGCTGTGCAGAAGCTGTTTAGTTTAATTAGATCTCATTTGTCTATTTTGGCTTTTGTTGCCATTGCTTTTGGTGTTTCAGTCATAAAGTCTTTGCCCATGCCTATGTACTGAATGGTATTGCCTAGGTTTTCATCTAGGGTTTTTATGGTGTTAGGTTTTATGTTTAAGTCTTTAATCCATCTTGAGTTAATTTTTGTATAAGATGTAAAGAAGGGGTCCAGTTTCAGTTTTCTGCATATGGCTAGCCAGCTTTCCCAAAACCATTTATTAAATAAGGAATCCTTTCTCCATTGCTTGTTTTTGCAAGTTTGTCAAAGATCAGATGGTTGTAGATTTCTGGTGTTCTTTCTCAGGTCTCTGTTCTGTTCCATTGATCTATATGTCTGCTTCAGTACCACTTAGGTATCAGTACCACGCGGTTTTGATTATTGCAGCCTTGTAGTATAGTTTGAAGTCAGGTAGTGTGATACCTCCAGATTTGTTCTTTTTGCTTAGGATTGTCTTGGCTATACGGGCTCTTTTTTGGTACCATATGAAATTTAAAGTAGTTTTTTCCAATTCTGTGATGAAAGTCAATGGTAGCTTGATGGGGATAGCACTGAATCTGTAAATTACTTTGAGCAGTGTGGCCATTTTCACAATATTGGTTCTTCCTAACCATGAGCATGGAATGTTTTCCATTTGTTTGTGCCCTCTTTTATTTCCTTGAGCAGTATTTTGTAGTTCTTCTTGAAGAGGTCCTTCACATCCCTTGTGAGTTATAGTCCTAGATATTTAGTTCTCTTTGTAGCAATTGTGAATGGGAGTCCACTCATGATTTGTTCTCTGATTGTCTATTATTGGTGTATAGGAATGCTTGTGATTTTTGCACTTTGATTTTGTATCTTGAGACTTTGCTGAAGTTGCTTATCAGCTTAGGGAGATTTGGGGCTTAGACGATGGGGTTTTCTAAATTTACAATCATGTCATCTGCAAACAGAGACAATTTGACCTCATCTTTTCCTAATTGAATACCCTTTATTTCTTTCTCTTGCCTGATTGCCCCAGCCAGAACTTCCAATACTGTGTTGAATAGGAGTGGTGAGAGAGGGTATCCTTGTCTTGTGCTGGTTTTCAAAGGGAATGCTTCCAGTTTTTGCCCATTCAGTATGATATTGGCTGTACATTTGTCATAAACAGCTCTTATTATTTTAAGATATGTTCCACCAGTACCTAGTTTTATAAGAGTTTTTAGCATGAGGGGGTATTGAATTTTGTCCAAGACCTTTTCTGCATCTATTAAGGCAATCATGTGGTTTTTGTCATTGGTTCAGTTTATGTTATGGATTACATTTGTTGATTTGTGTATGTTGAACAAGCCTTGCATCCCAGGGATAAAGCTGACTTGATCATGGTGGATAAGCTTTTGATGTGCTGCTGGATTTGGTTTGCCAGTATTTTATTGAGGACTTTGCATTGATGTTTCATCAGGGATATTGGCCTGAAATTCTCTTTTTTAGTTGTGTCTCTGCCAGATTTTGGTATCAGGATAATGCCGGCCTCATAAAATGAGTTAGGGAGGATTCTTTCTGTTTCTATTGTTTGGAATAGTTTCCGAAGGAATGGTACCATCACCTCTTTCTACCTCTGGTAGAATTCAGCTGTGAATCCATCTGGTCCCAGGTTTTTCTTGGTTGGTAGGCTCTTAATTACTATCTCAATTTCAGAACTTGTTATTTGTCTATTCAGGATTTCAAATTCTTCCTGGTTTACACTTGGAAGGGTGTGTGTGTCCAGGAATTTATCCATTTCTTCTAGATTTTCTAGTTTATTTGCACAGAGATGTTTATAGTATTCTCTGATGGTAGTTTGTATTTCTGTGGGATCAGTGGTGATAACCCCTTTATTATTTTTTTCTATGACATATGTTTACCCACCAGTCTCCTGAATAAAAGGCTGCACTTTTAAAATTGCAAACTAAGCACTTCAAAGGGAGAGGTTCCTGCTTTTTTAAATATACTTAGTACAAAAGATTGCATTGCAAGGGCTATCTGGGGGTGTTTCTATCTATGGCCAAAATCCAAATGTGTTGAGATTTTTTTTTCAGATTATTGTCTATGTGCTTCAGAAATTCTCTGCAGATAAGTGTATGAGAAAGAATGAGCTATAATTATTAAATAATGAAAACAATTTTCCACACATCTTATGAATATCATTCTCATGAAGACTGGCTAATCAAATGTTTGTTCCTGCATTCTGCCAAGTTTCTCAGAAATTTAATTAAAAATGGCTTTGATGGTGTGTATCCAAGGGAAACCAATTCCTAATTTTAACTACGGAAGGAATGAATACGTAAAGCAGGTTGCTATGATAGACCAGGAGCCCACAAGTAGGGTTTGTTTGTTTGTTTTTGTGATGGAGGTTTGTTTTCATTGACCAGGCTGGAAAGCAGTGGTACAATCTCGATTCACTGCAACCTCTGCCTCCTGGGTCTAAGCAATTCTCCTGCCTCAGTCTCCAAGTAGCTGAGATTACAGGTACCTACCACCATGTCCAGCTAATGTTTTTTGTATTTTTGGTAGAGACAGGGTTTTACTATGTTAGCCAGGCTGGTCTCGAACTCCTGGCCTCAAGTGATTTGTCCGCTTTGGCCTCCAAATGCTGGCATTACAGGTTTAAGTCACCGGGCTTGGCCACAAGTAGAATTTTGACACATTGAACTGGTTTGCATGGCAATTCTAATCAATGGCTTAAAGAATTTGTTGAGGAAGTTGTTCCTTTGCAGCAAAGAATACTGAAATATTTGATTCAACAAACTTTTTGAGAGGGACCTATCAAATACTCCATGGAAAGCAGTATTGCTCAGACCCCTACTGTCACCTTGCATTAAGCATCTCATGGTCTCCATTTCAATTATAATGCTTCTTCAGATGAATTTTATTCATGTATTTCACTACATTCTTACCTGATTCCCTATAGAATCTTTGTATTATTGCCTTGGACTGCAGCTATGCTTTGGTAGCAAGAATGCAGCCTGTATCCAAGTTCAACTTGAGCAGGTTAAACTTTTCAATTGGCTGCATAAAGTTTGGCAGGCACTTGATCTGTCTGTTTGCTCAGTTTGTTACACCACAAAATGGAGTTAGTGATACCTACCTATTGGATTGCTGTGAGGGGTGAATGTGGCCGTATATAGGAGTATTTGCCAACGATCAATGGCATGGGCAAGACCAGAACCAGAGTGAGGTGAGTGAAAAGCAACATTTAAGAGGACACCAAGAAACTTAGCATCAAGATAAATATTTTAATAAAATATGTTGAAGAAATCTAAACTAGTGGGAAAAAAATCCATGATGAACAAAGTATCAAAAATTCAGGCTCTGGGTATGAGAATATGAGAGCTATAATCACATGTTTGATAGAGGTGTAACAGACAAACATTTGATCAGTGGTCTTTCCAACGTCATACAGTTCTAAGTCTGTCCTTTACTTCTCAGCAGCCGGCTTCAGAGCATCCAGCCAGCCAACTGGAAGTTTTTCTCTCCTTGCTTTGTGCTTAAACTCTTGCCTACTCATCCTTGTAGTACATAGTTGCCTTTCTGACCATTTTTGGACTCTTATTTTTCAAGTTCCTTTATTGTCCTGCAAGGGGTGCTCCAGTTCTTTGGAAAACCTCTCATTGTAGCTCAGGATTTGATACCAAGAGTATTTTAGCCCTGTTTTTTCTAATATTGGACTCCTGCATCAAATGCTGGCTCTTCCTGAGGATCTCAAGGTCATGTAATGTTGTGAAAAGTGTGCACTTTCAAGTGAGTTGTTCACACAGAGTTCCATTAACTGGCCTATCTAGGTGTCAAGCCCATACCTACAACCTACAGATTTCATGGAAACACAAAGGCAACCAATGTTTAAATATGTTATATAAAGCAAGTTTAGAAGACTGGTCATATGTCCCTGACAGAAAGACCCTTCTATCTAACACTCACAGAAGGACTCTCTTCTTCTGTTGTAAGCATGGGATATTCATTGATTTTTCATTGATTTATTTTCACTGATTTTTCATTGATTCTATTATCATCATAACCCTATTTCTACCAATAATAACTACGCTTTACTGCTTATTTACTGCGTGCTAGTTGCTGTGCATACATTGTTTCATTCAATCCTTACAGCATCCTTTTGGGGTGGGAATTATTCACTTATTTATGGATAAGGAAACCCAATCTTGGAGAGGCTCCTATAGCTATCAATAATAGATTCGCTTATATATTCATTCTACAAATACTTATAAAGTTCCTTCAATGGTTGAGCTTCTGTGCTACTATCTTTGAAAACTAAAATAGACTGGTTGAGTGCTATGATTTGAATGTTTGAGTCATTCCAAAATTCATGTTGAAACATAATCCCTAATGCAACAGATTAAGAAATGGGGCCTTTAGAAGGTAATTAGGCCATAAGAAATTCACCCTTTTGAATGAATTCGTACCTTATAAAAGGGCTTGAGTGGGCAAGGACACAGCGTTCCTCCCCTACAGAGGAAGCAGTGTCCAAGGTTCCATCTTGAGACAGGGACCTCATCAGACACTGAACCTGCTGATGCCTTGACCTTGGACTCGCCAGCCTCCAGAACTGGGAGAAATACATTCCTATTATTTATAAGTTACCCAGCCTAAAGTATTTTGTTACAGCAATATGTATAGACTAAGAAACTGAGGTAAGCAAAAAAGGGATTTATAAAAGGATATTGAGTAGCTCACAGAATCCCAGGGAGAAGAAACCAGGTCCACAGAAAAGAAGTCTAGAATCACATCACAGACCCAATCTGGTGAGGAACTTGTCACCACTGACTCCACTGTCATGGGTGCTGGAAGATGCCATCAGCACTGCCACCACTAGTGCCCCAAGAACTTGTTCCTGCTACACTGCCACCTCCAATAGAAAGCCTCTTGGATGGCCTTGCTGCTTTGCAACATTAGCTCTCCATTCAAAACCTAATTTGGGGCACCTGTTTGGAAAAATATAAGTCACATGTCCACACTCTAACTACAAGGAAGACTGGGAATATGAGGGTTTAGAAGCTTCTATAGAAAGAGGTGATTTGGGTCTGCAACAGAGACTCAATTTTTTATCTGTAGGAACTTCAGGTGCTGGCACATCCAAAAGAATCACAGGTAACTGCTACATTAAGTCCTTGCCCTTCAGGCACTTGGAGATGAACAGGGTAGAAGATGCACGCCAATGACCACAGTATGTAAGAAATGCCACCAAAGATGAGGACAAAAAATTCTCCTCAGCAGGAAGTAGAGGATCCATTCTGGCCTGAGATAACAGGACAGATTCAAAGAAGGGGTCACACCTCTTCTGGGTCTTACAGAGTGGTCGAATTTGGATAGATAATGATGCTAGTGGGTCAAACAGAAAAAAAACAATTAAAAGAACAAGATATTCAAGCAAAAAGGTACAAGGTGTGTTGGCAATCATGAGTACTCACATTGTGCTGAGTAGAGCAGAGAGTTTTTGGTGTGATTTAGATGTGAAATGACCAAGGCTTGTGGCCATGGTAATGGGAAAGAAGAAATAGACTCAAGGGTAATTATGATGAAAAGATCAACTGGGTTTACTCCCCCTTTTGGATCTTGTTGTGTTTATACTTCCTTGTGATTGTTTGGGTAACAACTGTCTCCTCTATCAGAGAGGAATCTTTGTAAGTCAGGGACAGTGCCTGTTATTTCTCCCCATCATATACCTGGTGCCTGGCACAGTGACAGCTGCACAGAAGGAGCTGAGTAGATACTTACTGAGGGGAAGACAGATCGGTAAACAAGAAGATTGATATACAATTAGAGAAAAGGGAATGAGGAGAGAAGAGATGATGCTGAGATCTTTTAGACGTGTTGAATTTGAGATTCAGAAGGGATATCTTAGGGGACATTTTTCAACTGAATCTTTGGGGAAAAAAGGATTTCTAAACTATAAAATTGGGTAGATACATCTGTTCTGCATATATGTAGAGTGGCTAACACATCTCAAGCAAGTTTTTCAATGATGACATATTACATATGCAGTGGAGAAAACTGGCTTTGGGAAAAAAATGATATTTGAAGACAGTTCTTCATTTCACATTGCTTGTGCCACTATTCATACATCTCCTGACTTGTACAAATATTCAAGACCTTACCATGTGATCTGAATAGAGAGACAGCTCTCTGACGAGCTTCATCAAGCTGCCTATTCTCTCACACTTGTAATATGAAACTGAGTAGGAGTGAACATCTAATCCATGTTGGTAGAAGAAAATAATTTATGTCAAAGATGCAGTCTGCAGCTTCCCTTGGGTTCACTATATATTCATAAGGAGCCTCCCCTCTACCGCATATACATGTGAAAGTGTTCCTTGGTCCTATGCCATGATTCATATCAAGAGCTGATTAATTTTTCACAGTAAGCCTTTTAGTGTATGTTTCTTTTTTTCAGTCTTGCTCTTTGGGGGTCAAGTGACCCAAGAAGGGTTTGGTGGCTAATATAGTTGCAGGATTTAAGGAATTACACAAGCGCTGGAAGGTTTCCACCAAGCTCCCTTGGTAACAGCAGCCAGGTGATAGGGAACATGTTATAAATTAAGCTGCTTTTGCCAGAAAAGGAAGTAGAATGGTTGCTTCATTATAGTTAACTGTTTCTCTCCCAATAATAAGAAAAGTGGATGATATATGTCTTCTGTGTCTCTCCCAAATTCTGCTAAAAATAATAACTGATTCTGGGTCACAGAGATTTCAGAAGAAACTAAATTATCCAGACTCGCAAATATGAACTGTGTTTGAGAAGGAAAAAGACAGGTAGGAGACATTTGTGGCTTTGAGCTTCCAGAAGCCCTTATTTTGGTAATAGAACCCACATCTTCCCTGTGACAACTGCACCTCCCTTGTCACAGTCCCTGTGGTTTAATGGAGCAAACGCAGACCCCCAGGGTGGACATGTGACCAGGTCTGCCTACAGGGAGCTCTGAGCTCCTGGTTAAAGAGGTCGGGTTAGGGATTGGCATAGATCTCACCAAGTGAGTAAGACAGAATCCTGGGATCTGTAGCTGTCATCATTCCTGAGTCATTTCAGAGGTGTGTAGGCCCAGCCTCATAACGCAGTTATATCACAAGGATACCTAGCAGCCCTTTATCATTAAATACACAGTGACATTAAACACGAGCATTAGGGACAAATTTTTGTGTTCTCTTCATATTCATATGTTGAAATCCTAACCCCCAAGCTGATGGTAATAGGAGGTGAGACCTTAGGGTGGGGGGCAATTAGGTCATGAAGAAGGAGTCCTTATGAATGAGATTAGTGCCCTTATAAAGAGAGACACAAAAACTTGCTTCCTTTCTCTGCTCTCCACCACGTGAGACACAATGAGAAAACAGCCACCTGCGAATCAGGAAGAAGGCCGTCACCAGGAGCCAAATAAGCTGGTACCTTGACCTTGGACTTCCCAGTCTCTACAACTATGGAAAATAAATTTCTGTCGTTTAAGCCACTTCGTCTATGGTATTCTGTTATAGCAGCCTTCACCAACTAAGACAATAAGCTATTTTGCACAATGTGTACACAGTTATTTGTGCTTTTCTTTCCCCATCACTGAGCTATGGACCCAGAGGACAAAAGCCATATACATATATTCATATATATATATATGAATCTTATATTTTCAGAAGATCTAGCACACATGTACTTCACACATGAAGTCTTTGGATACATACATCGAACTGAATCAGCTTCAGTTCCGCCAAGGCATGGGTGATGGATTCCCTAAAGTGGATTGGCACAATGGAAAACCACTGTTCAGAGAGGTTCCATAACCTACCCAAGGTTTCACTTAATAGATATATTATAAAGTAGATAACTTTATAAAAACCATCACTTCATTTGCTAAAGCTCTTCATGAGACATCTCCTTCAGAACTAAAAGCAAAATACTTCACTTGCTGAGGAAAAGGTATTTTCCACTAGTGCATAATAAATGACATGTTTCCTTCTTTGCTTTGACCACGAGGAAGCTCTGAGGCAAATGTACTGCTCCGCCATTGCAACAGTGTAAGATCTTTTGGGTTTGCTCATTCTCCCTTCTGCACTTGTTCCATTTCATTTATCTGGCCCTGCTATTCAATTTTAAATTTATATTTTATTATATGTATTTTCTATGTATTCTTTGTAGAACAAGTTATGTGATATTAACAGGCTAATTCTGGCTCAACTAATAAAATTTTGAAAGTGCATGGGTACCTGAGATAGCAGTGCTAAGTGAATAGAACAAGGGGTTATTTGCTTGGCTGTTAGAAGGTGGGAGGCTTTGTTTTTCCAAAACCCAACTCCTGCTCTGGGGATGCTACTGGTGGTGAGAGCACTTCCCTGGGCTTCTGCCCTGACCAGTGATGAATTATTTAACCTTAGTAGGTTTTCTCTTCTGGTATAGGGTAGCATTGCTTACTGTTCAACTCCACTTGGATTAATCGGTTAATGTGTGAAATCATTTTGAATATGAAAAGTTCTGGGTCAGGTAGCCAGCAGTCAATCCTATCTTAGTTACTATGCTAATCCTCGCCTTTGTGAAAGGGGAGTGTGATTAAAGTCTTTCTGTTCTGTGAAATCGTTCCTTTCGGGAGTCTTTTAGAAAAATAGGTAGAGCCAGCCATTGGCAAAGAGGGACCCGACCTGGGCATCTGAATATGACTCAGAGAAACCAAACAAGAGACATAGAAAGAGCTTGCAGGCAAGAATCTAGGGCTTGCAGGGGCACCAGACCATCAAGACTTCCAGGAGAAATTACGGAAACATCTGCAAGGTTAAGGCAGGAAGTCCAGGGGCTGCTTCCCAGAGAGGGAAGTGCCTTTCTTGGGACCGCTGCCACAGAGCTGAAATGCTATAATCTGGGACCAAGGACGCTGATTGAAGACAAGGGATTAGACTCCAAGAAGGATCAATAATCCATCAACTCAACTCCACTCCTTCAGTCACACAGAGGTGAGGACAAGCCTTGGGCTTTGGGACCCAGGGAATTCTGCATTAGCGAGGCCAAGAAGTGTCTCCATGTTAATTGCATTACAAGAAAGAATTTGTATTCAGGAAATCTGTTGGCCACATTTGCCTCTGTTCCCTCCCAGCCTTTGCCAACCATGGCACTGCAAAGAGCTAGTCATCAAAAGATAAGACAAACAGGGTTCATTGCTGAGTGATCATCAAACAGTCGCCGAAACTCGGCATCTTAGTGCTTGGAAAATACAAGGTCTACAAAACCTCAGCTGAAGAACAGATAATTAGCCAGAAAAATCTAGGAGGGGCTTGGACTGCTTTGGGCATGAAAGGAATGTCTTTCTTCAACTCCACGGGGATGTGGTGAGGTAGGAGTGGGGTGGGGGCTGGACTGCTGGATACTTACTGCAAGTTCTGCCAGCTTGGCAACATATCTGCTGCTTCCCTGGGTTGACTTACCCAGCACAAATTCAGCCCTTTGCTTGTTGCCTACCCTTTTACATTTCCCCAGAGGGAGCTCACTCTCAGCCTTCCCACTTAGAATCACCACCTTTGGGACCCAACACTTTAGATCCGTCCAGCATTGTTCAGCCTGACAGATGACCCAGCCTCCTGGTTTTCTTAAAATAACAAGAGAACATTTGCTCTCTGGAAATACAAGGTCGCATCCAAATTTAAAAAAGAAAAATAAGAGAGGAAAGCATTCAAACAAAACTCTTGGAATTGGGCTCCTGTGGTAACATTTGGAATAAAGGAAAACAGGAAAGCAATTGCGATATTAAAAATAGATGATTTCCTGCATGTAAATTCTGCGCTGACCTTGTTGATTGCAGCAGGGTCCGTGTTTGCTTGCCACCTTCTGACTTCATGAGAGTTCATACCAAGGGACAGTTCCCAGGGCTCAGAAATCCACCCCCAGTTAAAAAGCATTTGTTTATAAATCTGCCTGTTGGCATCAAACCTTTTCTCTTTGATCCTTCATGCTTATCAGAGATTAATTCTTTATCCTTTGTTTTATTCCTATGTGTCCAGGAGGAACGTACTGAATATCAAGAATATTTCAGAGGACCCTGGAGCAGAGATGGTACCTGCACATAACACAGTGCACCTTGATGATATCGGCATCCACTGCCAATGCAGCGTGAAGGCAATCATGGGGAAGGTAATGCATTATCGGACTGAAAGAGCATCCATCCCTCAATAGATACTTAATGAGCAGCCAGGCACTACTGTATGCACTGGGGACGCACCCATGCCCTCAGTGACTTTATATTCTAGTTGGGTGAAATAAACAATAAACATAGTAAATAAGTTAGATAATATGCCATATGATAGGCATATAAGAAAAGAAAAATAAAGTGGAGTAGGGGATTGGGCAAGTGAGGTATTAGATACGATACCTCAGGCCTTAGGAAGAAGGTAAAATTTGAGCGTGGGTTTACTGTGAAGGGAGTAGCTAGACAGATGTGCTGATAAAGAGTGTCCAGGCTGGCACAGCAGCCTGAGCAAAGGCCCTGGGGCCAGGCCATGATAATTAGTTGATGACAACATCTGGCATCTCTCTCTTTCGCTGTCAGGGAGATCTGAGACAAGGAAGTTAGTTATTCTCTGTGGGCAGCAGAGAGAGTGGCTTAGAAGCAGAGGGAGCCATGATGAAGTGGTTTCGATGATTAAAAAAATGCAGCAGCTTCTGGAATTGGGGTGAGCTGGAGTGAAAGGAAAGGTTAAAAGCTCAAAAAAAGAAAACAACTTCCAAGATTCCACTCTCTGGGTGGAGAATGAGACCCGGAATCCAAAGGGCACACCCAAGGCAAATCAGCGGGAGACAAAACCCCCGGGTTTTGAATCCGCTTGCGGTTACGAGTATGGCTCAGTGCCTTCTGAAACTCTCCTGGAGTCTGGCCCTGGCTCACGGAACTGTGAGACTGAATTGCTCTTTCCCGGCTTTGCTTGCTGCCTAATGCCCTTCTGTGGATCACCTTGGTCCCTGGCGTTCTCCTAACCATTTTCTGCTCAGGGCCACTCTTGAAATTAGAGCTGGCTAGGGGATGACCAACACCTCACAGAACTGCCCCTAACCCTCCCTCCAATGGGGCAGATGAATTTACTGTAATCAGAGACCCAGGGTGAATTCACACCCCATTGTTAAAGAGGAGTAGGCAGGGTCACACTTACCTCTTCCTCTTGGAGAAGGGGTGTTTCAAAAAAATACACCTGGTGTTCAGGTGATTTTTTCAAAATACATTTGGCTTTCTCGTAGCGATTAGGTTCTAGAATAAGAGAGGGTGAGCTAGAAGCTTGTGTATTTATGACCCTCATAGTCTCATAGCTTCCCAGTTGATGTGGTTTGGCTGTGTCCCCACCCAAATCTCACCTTGAATTGTAGTTCCCATAATCCCCACGTGTTGTGGGAGGAAACTGGTGGGAGCTGAATCATGGGGGTGGTTACCTCCATGCTGTTCTCATGTTAGTGAGTGAGTTCTCACAAGATCTGAGGGTTTTATAAGGCACTTTTACCCCTTAGTTCAGCACTGTTCCTTCCCACCACCTTGTGAAGAACGTGCCTTGCTTCCCCTTTACCTTCTGCCATGGCTGTAAGTTTCCTGAGGCCTCCCAGCCATGCTGAACTGTGAGTCAATTAAGCCTCTTTCCTTTATACATTAGCCAGTCTCAGGCAGTTCTTTAGAGCAGTGTGAGAATGCACTAATGCACCAGTGTGCTTGGGAGCCCATCAACACTCCCCAGCAGCCTTCATTCCTCTAGAGCTGTATCTTTCTGAGTCCCTCTCTTTGCTTACTGAAGGCACTGGCATTTCTCTAAGGGGATCTGCTCTTTACTGCTTCCAAATGATTATACCTGCTGTCTTGCAGTACACTTCTGGCTAAATCCTACTCACTCTTCAAGTCCCAGTTTAGTCAGGACTCCTCGGGGAAAGATTTTCTAATCCCCCAGACTATAAATCAGGCTTCCAGAACTGAGCATGGCACCTGGCACATAGCAGTACTCAGTCAACATTGATGTTTCATACATTTGTTTGATGAATGAATGCATGAGTGAAGGAACAGAAGGAGAAGCTAAAATCAACATAAAGAAATGTTTTAAATTGTAAGATCAGGATAACAAAACTCCCTACCACAAAGAGAAGGACAGGAGAATAAAAGACAACAATACAATCTTTAAGGTCTGATGTGCTTTTGCTTAAGGCAATACCAGGTCGATCAGGTCAATCACCTGAGAAAGCAATGGGGTTCCAGAGTATTCATCTTCTGGCTTGGTGTTAAGAAGTAATATTGTCAGTCATGTGAGCTGAGACGGTAATGAGCTGGATTTCCCCTAGCAGAAGGGGTAACAGGAGGACACAGTCAGGAGAATCAAGCACATAACGAACACCCTGCTCAGAGTGGTGAAGAGACTATATTGCAAGAACACAATTTCAAGTTTTCGCTCTGTCTTAATTCATTGTGTATGACTTTGGACAAGTCACTTAACCCTTGGAATTGCACTTCCTTTTTTAAAAAAAATAAATAAATATGGGGGTCTCCCAATGTTGCCCAGGCTGGTCTTGAATTCCTGGGCTCAAGCTATCCTCCCACTTCGGCCTCCTAAAGGCTGGGATTATAGGCATGAGCCACCGTGCTCAGCCAGAATTACACTTTCATTGTCCAGAAAAATAAACTGTGGGGCTACTATGACGATATTGAGAGAAACATGAGTATTAGCCAAGTTTACGTATGGCCCAAGGTCCCACACAATAGTGGTATTATTCATGATCCCCAATGCTGTCCCCAGCTGTTCCCCAGTAAGAGTTTATTAGTCCTACTGCTATTTCCTGATTTGTTTCCATACAGGAAGCTTCAAACTAATGGTTAGCAGAGGGGCACATTGCAAAAATAAAAATTCTCACT
Source organism: Sapajus apella (assembly GCF_009761245.1). Classification (NCBI taxonomy): domain Eukaryota; kingdom Metazoa; phylum Chordata; class Mammalia; order Primates; family Cebidae; genus Sapajus; species Sapajus apella. The sequence continues at coordinate 41,113,396 of NW_022436945.1, forward strand.
TTTAACTTTTCCATCTCCTTTAATCCCCACTGCCCAGCCTTCCTCTCTCCCCAGCGAGGGCTGGAGTTGAGCCATCCCCGTGATCAATCACACACTGGGGAGCGGGGTGTGGAGGCTGCGGGCAGGGAGAGAGCGGGCCCAGCGCGTCTGTTGAGTGTGATGTCCTTTCGTGATGCCCCCACAAACAGAAGCAAGGAAACAGGCCGTCATTTATCATGGGGCGTTGTAGTGGATGCTGATAACGCAGAACAGCCGGGCAGCTCTTGAGGTCGCTCTAGTGAAGTACTTACTGAGTCAGCTGTCGGAAGCCAGTCGGAAAGGGAGGTTCCCCATGTGACTTGCCCTTCTGCCAGGGACCTCCCCACGGTAACAACTGCCCACTCCTCTATGGAATGGAGCCTGCCATTTGCCCTCCGGAACCCACCCAGGCTCCTGGCTTAGGTGCATTGACAGTTTTTGGACTCTAGGGGGAGCTGAAGACTTCTCCCCATCCCAGCCCACTCACCCCACTCACCCCCACGACTCCCCAAGCAAAGCACACTATTAGGCAAGAGGGTGGAGCTTTTTGGTGAGATGGTGGCTGCATGGTTCTTGAACCATTCACTGTGGCAGGCACCATTCTGTTTAGCCAGACCTGGCTCACCTGCCTGCTTTTGGTTGGGGGTAAGGTAACCTTAGCCACATCCAAACCGCAGAGACACATGTTTCCAGAAATGAGGGAAGGGGAAGTGTGATGGGCACTATAGCGATCACTGGCATGACGTCTTCTATTTCTCTGAATTTCCTCTACCCTTCCCAGCACAATCTCTAGCACCATGCTTTGGCCCAAAGGAGGGTTCAGTCAATGAATTGAACACTTAAAATCCACAAACGAAACACACCATGAAAGCCCAAGGGCAGAGCTCCCTGAAAGTCCTCATTTAAAAAGGACTTTTTCTCCACCAGGCACTCACCTAAGAAGGTGCCGAGCCAAGAGAGTGATATTGCTAAAAGGTCAGCTTCTGGACACAGCCGCACTCTCTCCTTTCGACCTTGGCTGCTCTCCTCCATGTCATGACGACCGCCTCCGTGTTGCTAAGCCTGGCCCCATCTGACTTGCCCCATCAGCAACACTTGACCTGGTTGATAACTTCCTTCTCCTTGAAACCTTTTCTTCTCTTGGGTTTTCGGACATCACACTCACTTGGTTTTTCTCCTACCTCCCTGGTCATTCCTTCTTAGCTTCTCCTGCTGGTTGTCCTTGTCCTTCCAATCCCTGATTGTTCAGTTCCCATGGATCAGTACTTGGGCCTCCTCATCCCTATGGACACTCACTGCCTGGGTGATCTCAACCACGTTATGGCTTCAGTACCATCCATGTGCTACAATCCAACATGGGTGTCTCCAGCCTAAACCCCTTTCCTGAACTCCAGATCTTACATCAAACTTCCTATCCGAAATGTCTACTGGAATGTCCAGTAGATATCTCCAACCAATCCCATCCAAAACTCATCCCTTGAAAGTTCTCCCTCCATCACTACCAAAAAAACAGCTCTTCCCATTATCCAGTCAAGCAGGCAAAAATCCACAGTGCTGTTTTTAACTTCTCGCTTCCTCTTACACTCCACATCTTGCCTATCAGAAAATTCTATAGGCTCTATCTACAAAAGATACTCAGAATTTAATACCACCTCCATTGCTACCCCCCAACTTTTAATAAGTATCCCTGCTTCCCTGCTTTGCTTCCTATCTCACCCTTATCCTCACAGCCTATTCTTAACATATTAGACAACTGATTCAATTAAAACATCAGTCAGATCCTGTTAATCCTCTGCTCCATAACCACAGTAGCTGTAAAAGCTGTGCCCTTGTACCCTGCGTGGCCCATGTGATCTGCCTCTCACTCACTGCACCCCCACTTACTAACGCCCTTATTTTCTCTATTCCAGCTTCTTGGCCTCCTTCCTCAGATATTCCAGGCATGCCTCCACCCCAGGGCCTTTGCACTTGCTCTGCTCTCTTCCTGGAATGCTCTTCCCCTGAATATTCACACAATTCCCTCTCAACTCCTTCAAGTAAAGACTTGAGGGTCACTTTCTTAGAGAAGTTTTTCCTGAAACCACATCTAAATTTCAACATGATTACCCTTTTGTCCCTCTTCCTTTCTTATTTTTTTCTTTCCTTTTATCACTATAATTTATATATTCTTTTAAATATTATTATATAATATTATATTATGGAATATTTATTAATATTCTCAGGAATATTCACCTATTTAATATGTAATTTATTAAATTATCTCCTTTTTACCCATTTTATCTTTTTTTTAATTATACTTTAAGTTCTGGGGTACCTGTGCAGATAGTGCAGGATGGGGGTATGGAGGTAGCAAACCACCATGGCATGTATACCTATGTAACACCTATGTAATACCTATGTGTTACATAGGTATACACATGCCATGGTGGTTTGCTACCTCCATCCCCCCATCACCTACATTAGGCACTTCTCCTAATATTATCCCTCCCCAATCCCCCCAACCCCTGCTATCCCTACCCTAGCCCCCCACCCCACAGCAGGCCCCAGTATGTGATGTTCCCATCTGTGTCCATGTGTTCTCATTGTTCAACATCCACTTATGAGTGAGAACATGTGGTATTTGATTTTCTGTTCTTGTGGCAGTTTGCTGAGAATGATGGTTTCCAGCTTCATCCATGTCCCTGCAAAGGACATGAACTCATTCTTTTTTATGGATGCATAATATTCCATGATGTATATGTGGCACATTTTCTTTCTGCAGTCTATTGTTGATGGGCGTTTCGGTTGCTTCCAAGTCTTTGCTATTGTAAACAGTGCCACAGTGAACAGACGTGTTCATGTGTCTTTATATTACGATGCTTTGTAATCATTTGGGTATATACCCAGTAATGGGATTGCTGGGTCAAATGGAATTTCTAGTTCTGGATCCTTGAGGAATCACCACACTGTCTTCCACAATAATTGAACTAGTTTACACTCCCACCAACAGTGTAAAAGCATTCCTATTTCTCTACATCCTCTCCAGCATCTGTTGTCTCCAGATTTTTTAATGATCACCATTCTAAATGGTGTGAGATGGTATCTCAGTGTGGTTTTGGTTTGCATTTCCCTAACAACCAGTGATGTTGACATTTTTTTCATATGCTTGTTGGCCACACAAATGTCTTCTTTTGAAAAGTGTCTGTTCATACCCTTTGTCCACTTTTTGATGGGGTTGTTTGTTTTTTTCTTGTAACTTTGTTTTAATTCTTTGCAGGTTCTGGATATTAGCCCTTTGTCAGATGAGTGGCTTGCAAAAAATTTTTCCCATTCTGTTGGCTGCCAGTTCACTCTAATGATTGTTTCTTTTGCTGTGCAGAAGCTCTGGAGTTTAATTAGATCCCATTTGTCTATTTTGGCTTTTGTTGCCATTGCTTTTGGTGTTTAAGTCATGAAGTCCTTGCCCATGCCTATGTCCTGAATGGTACTGCCTTGGTTTTCTTCTAGGGTTTTTATGGTGTTAGGTCTTATGTTTCAATCTTTAATCCATCTTGAGTTAATTTTTGTATAAGGTGTAAGGAAGGGGTCCAGTTTCAGCTTTCTGCATATGGCTAACCAGTTTTTCTAACACCATTTATTAAACAGGGAATCCTTTCTCCATTGCTTGTTTTTGTCAGGTTTGTCAAAGATCAGATGGTTGTAGATGTGTGACGTTACTTCCGAGGCCACTGTTCTGTTCCACTGGACTATATCTCTGCTTTGGTACCGTGTAAGTACCAGTACCATGCTGTTTTGATTACTGTAGCCTTGTAGTATAGTTTGAAGTCAGATCATGTGATGCCTCCAGATTTGTTCTTTTTCCTTAGGATTGTCTTGGCTATGTGGGCTCATTTTTGGTTTCATATGAAGTTTAAGGTGGTTTTTTTCCAGTTCTGTGAAGAAGGTCAATGGTAGCTTGACGGGGATAGCATTGAATCTATAAATTACTTTGGGCAGTATGGCCATTTTTACGATATTGATTCTTCCTATCCATGAGCATGGGATGTTTTTCCATCTGTTTGTGTCCTCTCTTATTTCTTTGAGCAGTGGTTTGTTGTTTTCCTTGAAGAGGTTCTTCACATCCCTTGTTAGTTGTATTCCTAGGTATTTTATTCTCTTTGTAGCAATTGTGAATGGGAGTTTGCTCATAATTTGGCTCTCTGTCTGTTATTGGTGTATAGGAATGCTTGTGATCTTTGCACATTGATTTTGTATCCTGAGACTTTGCTGAAGTTGCTTATCACCTTAAGGAGATTTGGGGCTGAGATGATGGGGTCTTCTAAATATACAATCATGTCATCTGCAGAGACAATTTGACTTCCTCTTTTCCTAATTAAATATCCTTTATTTCTTTTTCTTGCCTGATTGCTTTGGCTAGAACTTCCAACACTATGTTGAATAGGAGTGGTGAGAGAGGGCACCCTTGTCTGGTGCTAGTTTTCAAAGGGAATGCTTCCAGTGTTTGCCCATTCAGTATGATATTGGCTGTGGGTTTGTCATAAATAGCTTTTATTATTTTGACATACATTCCATCAATACCTAGTTTATTGAGAGTTTTTAGCATAAAGCGCTGTTGAATTTTGTTGAAGGCCTTCTTTACATCTGTTGAGATAATCATGTGGTTTTTGTCTTTGGTTCTGTTCATGTGATGAATTACATTTAGATTTGTATATGTTGAACCAGGCTTGCATCCCTGGGATGAAGCCTACTTGATCATGATGGATAAATTTTTGATGTGCTGCTGCATTCAGTTTGCCAGTATTTTATTGAAGATTTTTGCATCAATGTTCATCATGGATATTGGCCTGAAATTTTCTTTTTTAGTTGTGTCTCTGTCAGGTTTTGGTATCGGGATGATGTTGGGATCATAAAATGAGTTCGGGAGGATTCCTTCTTTTGTATTGTTTGGAAAAGTTTCAGAAGGAATGGTATTAGCTCCTCTTTGTATGTCAGGTAGAATTCAGCTCTGAACCCACCTGGACCTGGACCTGGACTTTTTTTGGTTGCTAGGCTATTAATTGCTACCTCAACTTTAGACCTTGTTATTGGTCTATTCAGGGATTCAACTTCTTCCTGGTTTAGTCTTAGGAGGATGTAAGTGTCCAGAATTTATCCATTTCTTCTTCATTTACTGGTTTATGTGCATAGAGTTGTTTGTAGTAATCTCTGATGGTAGTTTGTATTTATGTGGAATTGGTGGTGATATCCCCTTTATCATTTTTTATTGCATCTATTTGATTCTTCTCTCTTTTCTTTTTTATTAATCTGGCTAGCAGTCTAACTATTTTGTTGATCTTTTCAAAAAACCAGCTCCTGGATTCATTAATTTTTTTGAAGGGTTTTTGTGCCTCTATCTCCTTCAGTTCTGCTCTGATCTCAGTTATTTCTTGTCGTCTGCTAGCTTTTGAATTTTTTTGATCTTGCTCCTCTAGCTCTTTTAATTGTGACAATAGGGTGTCAATTTTAGATCTTTCCTCACTTCTCATGTGGACATTTACTGCTATAAATTTCCCTCTAGACACTGCTTTAAATGTGTCCCTGAGATTCTGGTATGTTGTGTCTTCATTCTCATTGGTTTCAAAGAACATCTTTATTTCTGCCTTCATTTCGTTATTTATCCAGTAGTCATTCAGGAGCAGGTTGCTCAGTTTCCATGTAGTTGTGTGGTTTTGAGTGAGTTTCTTTATCCTGAGTTCTAACCTGATTGCACTGTGGTCTAAAAGACTGGTTGTCATGATTTCCGTTCTTTTGCATTTGCTGAGGAGTGATTTACTTCGAATTATGTGGTCAATTTTACAGTAAGTGCAATATGGTGCTGAGAAGAATGTATAGTCTGTGGATTTGGGGTGCAGAGTTCTGTAGATGTCTATTAGGTCTGCTTTGTCCAGATCTGAGTTCAGCTCCTGGATAGCCTTATTAATTTTCTGTCCCCTTGATCTGTCTAATATTGACAATGGTGTGTTAAAGTTTCCCAGTATTGTTGTGTGGGAGTCTAAGTCTCTTTGTAGGTCATTAAGAACTTTCTTTATATATCTGGGTGCTCCTGTATTGCGTGCATATGTACTTAGGATAGTTAGCTCTTCTTGTTTCATTGGTCCCTTTACAATTATGTAATGCCCTTCTTTGTCTCTTTTGATCTTTGTTAGTTTGAAGTCTGTTGTATCAGAGATAAGGATTGCAACCTCTGCTTTTTTTTTTTCTCTCCATTTGCTTGGTAAATCTTCCTCCATCCCTTTATTTTGAGTCTATATGTGTCTTTGCACATGAGATGGGTCTCCTGAATACAGCACACCAATAGGTCTTGACTCTTTATCCAATTTTCCAGTCTGTGTCTTTTGATTGGGGCATTTTACCCATTTACATTTAAAGTTAATATTGTTATGTGTAAATTTGATCCTGCCATTTTGATACTAGCTAGTTGCTTTGCCCATTAGTTGATGCAGTTTCTTCATTTGTTGATGGTCTTTACCATTTGGTATGTTTTTGCAGTGGCTGGTACTGGTTGTTCCTTTCCATGTTTAGTGCTTCCTTCAGGAGCTCTTGTAAGGCAAGCCTGGTGGTAACAAAATCTCTCAGCAATTGCTTGTCTGTAAAGGAGTTTATTTCTCCTTGACTTAGGAAGCTTAGTTTGGCTGGATATTAAATTATGGTTTGAAAGTTCTTTTCTTTATGGATGTTGAATATTGGCCCCCACTCTCTTCCGGCTTGTAGGGTTTCTGCCGAGAGATCCACTGTGAGTCTAATGGGCTTCCATTTGTGGGTAACCTGACCTTTCTCTCAGGCTGCCTTTAGCATTTTTTCCTTCATCTCAGCCCTGGTGAATCTGATGATTATGTGCCTTGGGGTTGCTCTTCTTGAGGAATATCTTTGTGATGGTCTCTGTATTTCCTGGATTTGAATGTTGGCCTGCATTGCTAGGTTGGGGAAGTTCTCCTGGATAATATCCGGAAGAGTATTTTCCAGCTTGGGTTCATTCTCGCCATCACATTCAGGTACACTGATCAAACGTAGATTAGGTATTTTCATATAATCCCATATTTCTTGAAGGCTTTGTTCATTTCTTTTCACTCTGTTTTCTTTAATCTTGCCTTCTCATTTTATTTTATTGAGTTCATCTTCAATCTCTGATATCCTTTCTTCTGCTTGATCAATTCAGCTATTGAAACTTATGTATGCCTTGCTAAGTTCTCGTGCTGTGTTTTTCAGCTCCATCAGGTCATTTATGTCCCTCTCTAAGCTGTTTATTCTAGTTAGAATTTTGTCTAACTTTTTTTAAAGGTTCTTAGTTTCTTTGCATTGTATTAGAACATGTTACTTTAGCTCAGAGAAGTTTGTGATTACCCACCTTCTGAAGCCTGCTTCTGTCAGTTCATCAAACTCATTCTACATCCAGTTTTGTTCCCTTGCTGGTGAGGAGTTGTGATCCCTTGGAGGAGGAGTGGTGCTCTGGTTTTTGGTGATTTCAGTCTTTTTGCACTGGTCTCATCCCATCATCTTCATGGATTTATCTACCTTTGGTCTTTGAAGCTGGTGTCTTTCAGATGGGGTCCCTGAAAGTGGACGTCCTTTCTGTTGATGTTGAAGCTATTTCTTTCTGTTTTTCAGTTTTCCTTCTAATCTTCGGCCCTCTGCTGCAGGACTGCTGGAGGTCCACTCCAGACCCTGCTTGCTTGGAAATCCCCCATGGGGGCTGCAGATCAGCAAGGATTGCTGCCTGTTTCTTCCTCTGGTAGCTTCGTTCCAGAAGGGTACCCACCAGATGTCATCCAAAGCTCTCCTGTATGAGGTATCTCTTTTGATATATGGGGGTCAGGGAACCACTTGAGGAGGCAGTATGTCCCTTATCAGAGCTCAAGTGCTCTGCTGGGAGCTCTGTTGCTCCCTTTAGGACTGCTGGGCAGGGACATTTAAGTCTACTGCAGCGGAACTCACAATCACTCTTTTTCCCAGGTGCTCTGTCCTGGGAAGGTGGGGCTTTATTTATAAGTCCCTGATGGGCTGTTGTCTTTTTTCAGAGATGCCCTGCCCAGCAAGGAGGGAGTCTAGTCACAGTCTGCCTGCAGAGGCCTTGCTGAGCTGCCACAGGCTTCATCAGCTGCTGTGTAAACTTCCTTGAGATTTTATTTACACAGTCAAGGTTTACACTATTTACACTGCCTCCGTAATGGCAGACGCCCCTCCCGCCATCAAGCTCCACCCTCCCAGGTTGAACTCAAACTGCTGTGCTGGCTACAAAAGTATCAAGCTAGTGGGTTTCAGTTTGCTGATCTTTGTGGGGGTGGGACCCACTGACCAGATCACTCGGCTCACTGCCTTCAGCCCCCTTCTTTTCAGGGAAATGGGAGGTTCTTTTTCGCAGGCATTCCAGGCACCAGCTAAAACGGCCGCCCAGTTTTGCGCTGGAAACCCGCAGCGCTGGCTAAAACAGCTGCCCAGCTTTGTGCTGAAAACCCAGGCACTGGTGTTGTCGGCCCCGTCAGGAACTCCTGGTCTGTGGGCGTAAAGACCATGGGAAAAGTGCAGTATCTGAGCCAGAGTGCTGGAGTGTCTGGAAAAGCCCCTAATGGCTTCCCTTGGATAGGAGGTGGGAATCCTGATGCCCCTTGCACTTCCTGGGTGAGGCAACACCCCACCCTACCTCGGTTTGCCTTCCTTGGGCTACGCTCACTCTCCAACCAGTCCCACTGAGATGAACCTGGTACCTCGATTGGAAATGTGGAGATCACTCGCCTTCTACATCACGCTCACTGGGAACTGCACTCCGGAGTTGTTCCTCTTCGGCCATCATGTCTTTTTTTTCTTTGAAACAGGGCCTTGCTCTACCAGTCTGGAGTGCAATGGTGTGATCATGGTTCACTGCAGCCTCAACCTCACAGACTCAAACAATCCTCCCACCTCAGCTTCCTGCGTAGCTGGGACTACAGTTGCACACCACCATGCCTAGCTACACCCACTTTATCTTATATATTACATCTTCTTCCACTAGATTATTTGCTCCATAAGGACAGGAATATTTTCATGTGTTTTGATCATCAAAACAAATATTGAAATATTAGAAACTACAATAGTGCTTTCACATAAAAAAGAAAGCAAATAGTATAGCCTAATTGTACAGCTAAGATCTGAGTCTTTTGAAATCAATGCTGTTTTGGCCTTGACTTCCAATTAAACTCAGTGATCAGGTAGAATGGATTTCCAAGTTCTAAGGCTAATTTTTGGCGGAGAGGCAGCCATGAACAGTTTCTACTCATGTCACTTTCTAGCCGAACAGTTTCCAATAGCTTCCCATTGCCTCCACTGCCTTAAGTAGCCAAGTTTATACTTCCCTCATCCACACCTTTCTTAGGTGGTCTCCTGCATCAGCAATACACATGTCTTCTCCAGCCAAACTGCTTTATCCACTGTTTTCCCGAATAGCGTAGAGTTTCTCTTTCTCCATATTCTTTCTCATTCCTTTCTTTCTTCCGAAATATCCTCCTCTATTTCTTCTATTCCTCTATCCAAGTTCACACCTTTTTTAAAGACATGCTTTCTTCACCACTTGCTGAAATTTAACGTATTCCTTCAACTTACATGGCACCTCTTTCATAACGTCTTCCTTGAATTTATTAAATGAAACACTCCCTATCATGTAACTTCGTGGTATTTTGCTTTTACCTTTATTCCATCCCATTTCACAGTACAGTCATGCAGTAGTCCACAGCAGAGATTCTGGAGCCTAAGTTGTATGACTTTGCCCAAGTAATGTAGCCTCTCTGTGCTTCCGTTTCTTCCTCTGTAAAATGAGATTATTAATAGTTCCTACCATACAGGATTTTATAACGATTAAGTGTATCAACATGTAAAACACTTAGAATAGCTTCTCTCCTCTGAGTGTTTATTGCTGATGCTGCTACTGCTGTTAGCAATTCTTCATTTTAAGTCCACTTGACTTTGTTGGGTGAAACATCACAGCGGGCTTCTTCCACCTGCTTAATACATACACTTTAATCTTATTAAATAATGAGTGTGTCATTTCCTCTTTCTCAATTTGGAGGTTCAGGTAAATTAAATCCAAGTAAGGAATTCTTGACACTATAAATAATTGTATCGATTTTTTTCTGAATACGCAAGTGTTACACTGAATTGCACTGCAGAAATGAATTGAATTGAATTCCCATGTATTGAATTTAACTTAATCACACATGCTGTGAGGAACAGAAAGATGAAGACAAGGCCCTGGCCTCATAGAACTACTATCTCTATTCAGCAAGATGAACATATACACAAGTAACTTTCCAATATCCACTATATGCTACATATCATATGGTTCTTTTACTTATATCTTAAGGTTTCAGTTTGTCTCAGTCTTCCAATACCTTTTTGTTATGTTGAACCCAGGGTGCATTAGTTCAATTGAACCAGTTTCTTGTTTTAATGTGGGAACACAAGCCATTAGTTGTAGTCTATTATTGTCTACTTAATGAAATTGTTTTTGAAACCGTGCCCATTAACATTTAACCTTGAGGCCCATGCATAGTTTCCGTATTTATTACATGATTAACTCACTTACTAGAGGTATTTATGAGTTCTTGGCTCAGCCTGAGCCTGCCAGGCCTGGTTGAGAGACAGGGATGGTACCAGAATGACCTCCCCAGCCTTTGGCTGAGACACATCTGTCATTGCCCCCACATGTCCTGCCTTCCTGGTCATCCCCGCATGCTTTTCTTCTACCTCCACTTCACTCTCTTCTCCAGGAGGTACAATTGCATCTGGTCCTCATTGTGGTGATAATTTCACTTTGCAGTTATTTTGATAAATGTTTAATCAGGTGTGCAGGCAAAAAGATGAAAAGTGAAGGGTGGATGTTTCTAAATATTTATTCAGAAAACAAATTCAGCAATATTCCATCTAGCCTCTTCCCCAGGGGCACTGGCATCGACAATTTCTTAGCAGCAGCCTAGGACCCTCAGTCCTTGAAGGTGAGTCCTGGAACTACAGCCTAATACCCATGAAATTGATTTTTCACGCCTAATAGTGTCCTCACCCTGCACGCTGGATAAACAGGCGCTGACGTGGTTTCTATGCCAAGCTTGTTTTCCTTTAGAAACATGATCCTTAAAGTAACTTCAGAAAACAGAAGGTCAACTCTAAAGACAAAAAAAAAAGAAGCCATGGTTATGTAAAAAAGCCTTTCAGTAAACTAAGATGCTATTCACAGAAGTTGTAAAATAATCTTTTACTAGTTCATCACTTTAAGTATTTAGAATAATAGGACTTATGAGGAAAGCCTATGAGCATCTAAGGGTAGTGCCTGGGGTCATTTTTCTGAAGGTGATTAAGATAAAACAAAGTGCTCTTCATAGTATGATATTGGCCACTTTGAAATATAAAACTCTTGAGTATTTAACTCTTAAAAGGGACAAAGAAATGTCAGATGATAACATGCTAAATGTTATGGCAATGGTTCATTTCCTAGCAAACCCATAAGGCTGGCCAAGAGAGAATGGCTTTCACTTTGGAAATACCCTCAATACCTAAGTTTCACCTTCTAGATATCTTTGAAATCCAAGGTCAGGGATTATGAACGAGCTTTAAATGCACTCAGTGTCCTTGGACCAGGGCTAACAACGATGAAGACAAGACCCCACCTTGTTTAAGAATCTGACCTGAAGAAGCTGGATGGAAGACTATAGGAAACACTAAAATTCATCTTGAATAGTTTGGAAACTACTTTTCCCACTGCAGCTGTAACCACGCTATGACCAAAAGAGTTTTGATGGACAGAGCCCTACCCTTTTTTGATCATGTGAACATCCCAATAAATTTCTATACCACTTACAAAAGATTAAAGGAATCTGCATGGTTTCCTAGGCCAAGTTCTACTGATAGGATATGAAATTCAATCAATGATCACAGCGAGTAAATAAAACAGAAATTTGAGATTACAAACCTTAAGGAGGTGAATGAGGTAGATGAGGCCCTCCCAGGCAGAAAAAGCAGCAGAAACAACAGTGATCTTCATCCATGGTGTTCAGAAAAACAAAGTTCTGTCAGACAAGATTGAATTGTCAGAGGATTTGACGGCAGTTTGCAAGGGCACATGAAAAGGAGGAGAGAACACATCTGTTCTGTTGAACAATGGTTTTCTGAAACTTCATCAAAGTGAAAGAGTAATCCAGTTAAGTTAATCAGAGTCTATCAGACACATAACTGAATGGAAGGTAAAACCAACACTCATTAAAATGAAGGTGAAGTTCTCGTACCTCAATGAAAGGTACTACAACCTTTGCCAGAAGGTGTATGAAAAAAATCTTTTAAAAACAAAATCACATTACTTTTATTTTTAAATTTTTAATTTTTAATTTTTGTGAGTGCATATTGATACTAGGTGTATATATTTATGGAATACATAAGATGTTTTGATACAGGCATGTGATGCAAAATAAACACATCATGAAGAATGGAGTATCCATCCTCTCAAACATTTATCCTTTGAGTTAGAAACAATCTAATGGCACACATTATTTAAAATGTACCATTAAGTTATTATTGACTATAGTCATCCTGTTGCACTATCAAATAATAGGTCTTATTCATTCTTTCTGTTTTTTGTACTCATTAACCATCCCTACCTCCTCCCACCAGCCCTCCACTACCCTTCACAGCTTCTGATAACCATTCTTCTACTCTCTATGTCCATAAGTTCAATTGTTTCAATTTTTATATCCTACAAATAAGCGACAACATGTGATATTTGTCTTTCTGTGTCTGGCTTATTTCACTTAACATAATGATCTCCATTTCCATCCATGTTGTTGCAAATGACTGGATTTCATCCTTTTTTATGGCTGAATAGTACTCCATTGTGTATATGTTCTATACTTTCTTTATCCAGTCATCTGCTGATGAGTACTTAGGTTGCTTCCAAATCTTAGCTTTCACAAACAGTGTGAAACAACCATAAGAGCGCAGAAAGCTCTTTGATACACTTACTTCCTTTCTTTTGGGAATTTATTATACCCAGCAGTCAGATTGCTGGGTCATATAGTAGCTCAGTTTTTAGTTTTTTGAGGAACCTCCAAACCGTTCTCCATAGAGGTTGTGCTAATTTACATTCCCACCAACAGTGTAGAAGGGTTCCCTTTTCTCCACATCCTCTCCAGCATTTGCCTGTCTTTTGGATATAAAGCCATTTTAACTGAGGTAAGATGACATCTCATTGGAATTTTGATTTGCATTGCTGAAAGCACTCTTGCGGAAAAGAAAACAAATGTATCTGAGTAAGATGTTAGCATTAAAGCAAAAAAAAAAAAAAAACTAATCAATTAAAAGAAAGAAATCTAGCTGCACCAAATATTTGTATCATTTCATCTTCTCAACATGTGAGGTTACAAAATAGAAAAGGAGGCTCAAAGAAGCAAAGTAGTTTAAGGAGCTTTCCATAGCTAGTAAGTTTCTACCCAGCATTTCAGTTCAGAATTAAAAGTATCCATAGCCCCAACTATTTCCACAATGTGCTGCTGCAGTTTGAGGCAATGATCTCTGTGCCGATGAAAGGAGAAAAGGACCAAGGTAATGCTCTGAAGAGCTAAGTAGGAGGCCTTCCTGTCCTGAATAGCAAGATAATGATTGAAGGATAAATAGGGAAGCTATTCTGCATGTGGGTGCTAATGAGATCACATTCATATATCAGCTTTTGCTGGCTCCACATCTCAGCAACTAAACTGCAGGAAACCTACTTCCTCCCAATTCAAGATTCTCTTTCCTTTAGAATTTCAGAGTCCCTACCATTCACACTGCACAGGAGACTAATGTCATCCTTTGGTGACACTGCAGCCATCCTGCAGGATGGTCCAGCTGCTCCTTCAGACCCCTCAGGGCTCTCCCTGCAGTGCTCCCACCCCCCCAGCTATTTGTTCAAAGCTGATGATTGACTACCTGAGGGGCGTCTCTGTTTCCCTCTGCTTTGGTTCCCTCTTCTGAGTTCTGGGCCTATATATACAAATGCCTTTCAGACTTCTCAACAGAATCTCCCAAAGACATCTCAAATACAGCACATCCAGTAAATAAATATATTATCTTCTCTAAAAATCTACTCTTCCCGTGAACTGAATTTTGATAAATAAATGACACCAGTACTCACAGTGACTCAAATCAAAACCCTGGAGTCACTTATCTCTGGCTTCTTCAACCCGACACCAAGCCCTATCAATTCTACCTTCCTCTCAACTCTATTTCTCTCCTCTCTATTTCCAGAAGGCTGAATGGGTAAGCCAAATGTTCTGGGGCTCTACCCACATTCGCACTCCCTTTGTCCAAGGCCTCAGCACCTTTCTCCTTTTTACTGCCTTCTATGCTTCTTACCAGGATCACCTTTCCATAACACATATTGCACCAAATTACCAGGTTCCCTATGGTACAAAGTTCTAATGACCTTGGGTTTGGCATTTAAAGTTCATTATGATGTGCCCCCTACTCATTTTTCCACCAAAATTGAATCATTGGTCCATTTATACTTTTTTAAATTTACTGACGCCAAAATAGCATGGAGGGATGATGCACATTAGGGCTGAAGATGCAGAGAGTGAATAATCAAGTTATGTTATCTAAGAATAATAAAGTTAGATCATAACTTTCGTATCTTAAAGGAGAAACATAGGATGGTTTACTATTTTGAATGAACAACAATATGAGGGGCAGAGAATACTGAGCATCAGCAACTCTTTAAGTTATATCTGTGCTCCTGTGTTCTGTGTTTCAACAAATGAAAGAATATTCAAAACGATCAGGTTTAGAAGGCAAATGACTTTATTGAGAATGTATGGATTGAATGTCCTCCACATGAGAGGCATACCTAAATGAATGTCCGTTGAGGCCTGAGATGTGTGACCCTAAGAAACAAAACTGATAGTTTAATAAAGAGTCAATGAAGGGCAAGAAAAAAGATGAAAATGCTAACACTGAAAGATAAAACACCCTGGTGCAGGATGTGGGAGAAATTTCTGCTAACTGCAAAGCATGTGGTTTGAGGCATTCATCTGCAAGAACGTGTGCTGAGGAAATAAAATGGTGGTTGGCCTATGCTTTTCTTATGAAGCAGAGCAACTCCAGCAGCCTGAGAGAAGGTAGAAAGACACACAGATTAATTTATCTTGCTCAGAGACACAGAGTCTAAGAATTGAATATGTGAGTGTTATCTTTTGACATGGACAGAAAACTGTTTCTTACCCCACCCCAACCCAAATTTCTAGATCTATTTGGAGACTACAACCTCCCTAAAATAACATGGGTTGTGTGTGTGTGTGTGTGTGTGTGTGTGTGTGTGTGTGTGTGTGTAGCAAATGTATTTTATAAGGCTGGCTCCTCATGAGTAGTAAATAAAATAATAAAGATGTGAGTGGAAAACAAAAGAGTCCATTCTAAGAATTGTGGTCCTTTTAATAATAAGAAGAAGAGGAGTAAGGAAAGAAAACATTGTTACAGAACTTGATATGCTTTTTATCTATTAATTAGTTCTGAAGACAATCCTATATTTAAATAGCCTAAATTATGCTGTGGGAAAAGAAATTTAAAACTCCAAAATCTCAGTAATTAAGCTAGCACAACACAAGTTTATTTCTTGCTCATGTCAAGTTTGATTTAGGCAAGCAAAGACTCTCTTCCACTTGGTAACTCAAGGATTCACGCTCTCTTCATCTTGTGATACCACCCAAGTGCACTGGGGTAGAAGGCAAACCAGCTCTTAACTGCCTCAGCCTTGCAACAACACATGATGCTTCTACCCCCAGACCACCAATTAGAACTAGTCAAATGGCCCCCATCACAGCGTGGGAGGCTGGGGAATGTTGTGAAGCTCACGAATATCTCAGTGAGCATTGTCTCTTTCACATCCCTTGTATGGAAGGTAATAGCATACACCCCATGATTTTTACAGATGATGAGAAAGTTGCACGAGGAAAAAATAATGTATCCAGAGTCACAGTGCCAGGAAGCGGCACACCTGATCTTTCAACCAAACAATCTGGTTCTAGAATCCATGCTTTTAAAAATTATATTGTCTTTCAAAAGCCATAGAAATACCAATGACATCATTAATGATTTGTATGAGAAAAACAATCTGTGGATGAAGACAGAAAATCGTCATTTGGAACCCTGAGGGAAATCTCTTTATCCTACCTATTGGCAAGCATCTAGTGCAGACAAGTCTCTCTTAGTGACCGTCAGTAAAGTTCAAAAAAAAAAAAAAAAATCAACCTGAGACATGTGGGGAAAGTACTGAAAACCCAAGATAAAGGGAATAAGAGATTGACAAATCCAGGAGTCTCTTCTCTAGAGCAGGAGTGGGTAAACATTCCTGTAAAGGTCCATCTAGGAACTATTTTAGGATTTACAGAACCATACAGATTCTGTTATGAATACCCAATTCTGCAGAACAGAAAGAGAGCATTTCCATAAGTGAAAGGGTATGGCTGTGCTCCTATGAAACTTTATTTGCAAAAACAGATTTTGCCCATGCTGTAGTTTGCCAACCCCTGCTCTAAAAAATGAAACTTAGAAGAAATATAAATGATCAGTAAACATTTGAAAAGTATTCTATTTAATAGAAATCCAAGAATTACAAATCTAAACAGTGATGTCAGTGTTGTCAGCAAACAACTGACAAATATTTTTAAGAATTTATTGTTAGGAGGGTTTCTGTGAACTGGCTTTACATATTTCTGATAACAGTGTGAATACGTATAGTTTTTCCTGGATTTAATTTGTGGACATAGGTCAAGAATCTTCAAAGTATTATACACCTAAAACTTTTACTTCTGATAATTAAAAAATAATCAAATAGGAGCTCCAGATCTTTTTTTTTTTTACTGGTATTATCATCCCAGCACTACTCGTATAGTTTTCTAAATGAAAATAAAACATTAATAACAGAAAAATGGTTGCATATAATACAACAATGGTTGAATATAATATGTAGATTACTGGGGGATGGATGCAGCAAACCACCATGGCACATGTATACTATGTAACAAACCTACACGATCTGCATGTGTACCCCAGAACTTAAAATATGATCAAAAAAACCCACAAAAAAAAGAAAAAAGAAAACATCAATAATAGAAAAATGGTTGCATATAATACAGCAATGGTTGAATATAATATGCTGTATTATAATCAGCATATAATATATCCAGCATATAATATGCTGTATTATATGCAACCATTTTTCTATTACTGTTTTATTTTTTCTTTTAAAATCTCATTTTATTTTTTCTTTTAAAATTTCATTTTTGAGAACTATCTAGTGATATGAAAAATACTTAAGATATAATGCTAAGTAAAAATAGTACAGAATATTATGTATATGTGCATAATATATTAACATATACTCATATATATGTTCCAATTTTATAACTGTATTTAAAACTGCATAAGATAAGGACGGAACAGAAATCATAAGTCATAATAATCAGTTATGATGTAGAAATACAGGAGGGTCCACTTTGCTCTTCTGTGTTATTCACATTTTCTACAAAAACATTTCATAATCAGAAAAAAAATGTATACAATGCAAAGTGAAACTCATGAACATTTGCGTCAGACCTGATTTGAATTTTAGTTCTGCTAAAATCACTAGCCTGTGATCTTGGGCAAATTACCATATACCTTTAAACTTCTATTTTTTCAGTTAAAAAAATACAGGTAGTAGCACCTACCTCACAAGATTTTTTCAATGATTACATGAGTTCATATATATAAAGCCTCTAGCACATATTAGGTTCTCAGTAAATATTAGTTAATTACACTTTTAGAAAAGCATATGAATTTGGGATTGCACAGAAAAGGCTGAGAGACTGGGAAACCGGGAGTGTGGGTCGTCATGATAAAAGTTGTAAAAGTTGAAGACAGGGACCGCCAAGAGACCTTTTTGTGCAGGATTAGGGAAGCAGGGATGGAAGGGAGGGATAGAGAGAGGAGACAGAGAAAGAAAGCAGGTGAGGAGGAGAGAGAAACTGACTGTTGTTTCAGAGACAGAGATGCTTTTCCCAGTCAGGATCTGGTGACTGTGAAACAACTCCAGTCAGGAGTTGAGAGGCAGAACTGAGATGCAAGAAGAGGTACTATGGTTCTTTTTCTGAGTAGGGGTTAAAAAAAACCTTCCCCTTGAGAAAAGCTGGTAAAGAGGTCCTCAGGGATCAGGGTTCAAGGCCACATGGAGCTAGCAAGTGTTTATGCCTGGTGAATAGGTGCCCCTTGAAAGGAAGGTCTAGACCTCACCCTAGACCTGACCACTGTGGGTTTGTTCCCTGGGATTTCCCACTTCGCAATAAGACCCCTCAACAAAGCACAGGGGATGCAAAAACAAACATACATTTTGGGAGTTGGTGGAAGAGGAAGAGAGACAAGAAGAAAGGAATACCAAAGAGAAGCAGTGAAAAAAGAATTTGGCTCTAATAGTAGGGTCTTGATGGCAGAAGACTCCACCTCGTTCCTGGGCAGGTGACTAGGGAATCCTCTGTAGATGACAGAGCCCCTTATATGACACCAGTGGCACCAATCACAGTCGAGCAAACAGCTTCTGAAATGTTCCTTGCTCCTTCTCACCTCCCAGCCTGCACCAGGTGTATCTTCACAGCAGGTACAATTTTCAAAGGCATCTTATCTTGTCTCTTTCTGACTCTCCTGCTCCCACCTACACTTCACTAAACACACAGTACATGTGTACGCACACATGTCTGCTCTTTCTGGCCACCTCTTTATATGCACCTTTACTTCTCAGCACTAGTGTCCCTTTCTCTGACCTCCCAGGAGAGTCACCCACTACTCTACAGTGACACTGTACGTTTGTCTGTCCCATCCGTTCAATTGTGATGGACTCCTTGAGGACAGAGACCGTGTCTCATGGGCCATTGTGGCCTAGGCTCCTAGTGCAGCATCCAGCACATAATCTAGCAGGTCTCTTATGGTCACAAGGCAAAATGACCTCTTAAATCATAGAGTGAGAAGAAATAGGAGCTGCAGGCATCAGAGACCTGGTACACAATGAGGAATTGTGGACTCGAGCTGTGGCAGCAGAGAGAACCAGGGCTGCAAAACAATTGCATAATTCCAACCTGTCTCATGTTCTGCCAGTCCCCCCTTTGGCTTCACATTTCCTGCAATATTGCAACATGTTTACCAAAGACTAATCCAAGATGAGTATAGAAAATCAGTCTGCCAGTCTCCAACTTGGCTGGTGGTTCTTGCTCTCCATACCATTTTGAACCTAAATCTGCAGCCCATCTGTTCTTGACAATAAGTCAGCAACCTATTCTTGGTAGAGCTAAGGACATGATCTTATCAGTAAGGCAATCAGAACTATTACCTATTGAGCATGTATATACTAGGTGTTTTATATACATAATTTTCTTTGATCCTCACAACAAACCTTTGAGGTAAGCAATACTGTCTCAATCTTGCAGATAAAAAAAATTAATGAAGTTTGAGTAACTTGCCCAAAGTCACACAATTAAAAAGTGTTAGAGTCAGGATTTGAAATAAGTATTTATGTATTATTTAAACTGTACTGCCAAGAACCAGGGATATAAGAAATTTACTAGAGATTGCTCTGAAAGCCAAAAGTTTACTTAGGAAACCTGACCTCAAATTAGATGTTCACTTATGACAGTAAGTGACTTATCTAAAAGACCATGGATCTAGTTGAACTGTTGATAACTTTGCACCCTCTAAGAGACTTGGGTTGTAGTGGTAGCATCATGGACCTCAAAAGCATGTTGGAAATTGACCCCAGTTAACACCACTGGGCATACTCAGTTTAGCTGTAATATCATGTAACTGCTACAACATCCTTAAGACCCCAGGTTCTGTTTTCCAGGGTGACTGATGACAGTTTTGTTTTCAGAACAAACAGCTAGAATGTGATAAGGATTTCCAGTGAATATTTAGTCTCTAGAGATGTCTATGACCCACATTTTAAGCCCTAGAAAGAAATACAGTTCACTTGCCGAAAGGTCTTCCCATGATGTTGGTTCAGAAAAAGATAAACCCAATTAGATATAACCAACAAAGTAAGGAGAGCTGCCGAGCAGAGAAAGGTTCTACACCATTAAAAAGGCAGTAAGACAAATCTACTTTTCTATGGGTTTAAGAGGGCATGGGGTGACTGGATTAACTCTGACCTCTGTGCTCAGATTCAAACGTTTGGTGGAAGAAAAGCTTATAGCTTAATTTTGCAAGACCCAGCATGAAACCTTTGTTGGCCAGGAGGGAGAAGAGGGTCTGAGAAAATTGGATTAGAGCTCCTGAAATAAGGACTTGAGCAATGGAGAGGAAAGTACCATTATAAGCAACTGTACCAGACAAGACTCTTTTCTGTGTGATGTTTCAATTCCAGAAAAGATTACAAGCTGGATAACCAAATCTTTACTGGTCTGGATTTCAACTGGATTCACAGTAACATATACTGGCCTTGTGATCAAAATGTTCTTAATCAAAATATTTTGAACATACATATTTCTAAAACTAACAGAACCCTAAGAGTTTTAAGCTATGAATCCTTTAAAAATAATAAAATGTTGATTTCCAGGCGCTGAAATTTTTTTAATAAGATAAAATAAAATGAATATGTATATTTGGGGTAAAAAAGATATGGAGACTATAATTAAGACATGTACCATCTATCTTATCATAGTATAAGAAAGAGATAGTATAGAAAATGTAGAAGAAGGCAATATTCAAAGAGATGGTGACTAAAATTTCCCCAAATTTATGAGACAGAAATCCTTAGATACAGAAAACCAAATAAAGCAGAAAAAGAAATTCAATGCTAGATACATTGTAAGATACTTCAGAACATCAAAACAAGGAAGGAAAGAAAGAGGGAGGGAGGGAGGAAAAGAGAAGGGAATATAATTTTTTTTTAATGAAAAAAAAAAGAAAATCCTATAAGTAGCCATAGAACAAGTCAGATTACTGATATGGGAACAAATTTGATTGACACCTAATTTCTCAATAGAGAAAGTAGTGGCTATTTTCAATAGGCACCAGAAAAATCAGAAAATAGTGCATTTTTTTTTAAGCAGAGAATAAATAACCATCAACCTAGAATGATATTACTACAGAAACAATCTTTCAAGAACAAGAGCAAAATAAAAATATTTTCAGAAAATACAAATTGAGAAACTCTTTCTAAAGGAATGTCTAAAAGATTTACTCCAGAAAGAAGGAAAATGAAACCCCAGGGAAGTCTGAGATGTGAGTAGAAATGGTGAGCAAACAAAATGTTAAATGAGTGGATTAATCTAAAGAACTTTGTAATTTCAGGGCTTAAAGACTACAAGAACTAAAATACTGGATAATAATAGCAATTACTCATAATTTGGGAAGGAATGAACAGAATTAAGGGTGTCTTAAGTTGTTTACATTATTTGGGAAAGGAATAAGTGAATGAATCAACTTTAGTCTGTGCTAAATTAAAATACATTCTAAATTTCCAGGGAACCACTTAAACAATAAAAATTAAGATATCATTTGCAATTAATTGAGGGGAAAAATGAAATGAGGAAACAAACTCAATTCAAAAGAAAGTATTTAAAAAGAGAAAAAGACATATGAAATACAAATGGAAATAAAGACAAATAGAAAACACAACATAAAAGGTAAAAGAAATCTAAATATAGCTGTAATCACAATAAATGTAAATGCATAAACATTCTGGTTAAAAGTCAACGACTGTCAGACTGTATTTAATAAAACATTTACTAACAAGACAGCCAATTACAAACTAGAGACATAAATAGATTGAGACTAAAAGGAGAAATATTATCATGCAAATACTAAATAAAATCTAAATTAATATCAAACAAAATCAACTTAAAGAAACAAAACATTGTTTAAGGCAACAAATCACTATATAGTTTTTTAAAAGTTAAAGTTGTTAGCTAACAAGATATAACAAATATAAAATTAATAAATCCACCATTGCAGTAAGAAATTTTAGTATGTCTCCCTTAGTAACTGAGGGATCAAGTATGCAATGAGGATATTAACTTTATTAATATAATTAATTAGCAGGTTTGATATAATGACCATATATGAAAGAATGTACATAAAATTTAGTAAATTGGCATTTTTTTCAAACTTACACAGAACACATATGAAAACTGAATATGTGTAAGGCCATTAAATAAATCTCAAAGAATTTCAAGAAATCAGAATTTATACAAAAGTTATCTGACTAAAATGCAATTATACCAGAAACCAATAATGAAACAACCAAACTCTTTTTTAAAAAAAATTTAAGGACATGCTTCTGAATAACTCCAGTCAAAGAATAAATCATTTAACAATTTTTTAAATTTTAACATGAAAAGAGAATAAAAACATATGTGATACAGCAAAAGCAATACTTAGGGGAAAATGCTTTTCTAAAAAAGAAAGACTAACAAGTTGGCAAGCCAAAAATATAACTTAAGAAGTTAGTAGCAGAATATACATAAAGTACAAAAATAATAAATATAAAAGCTGATGTAGAAAAGGTAGTAAATATAAAAGCTAAAGCTAATGAAATGATAAACAGATTAACTGGAGAATATCATCAAAGCTAATGTAGGTTCTTTGAAAAAACTAATAAATTAACAAATCTGTGAAGATATTATGATGAAAAGGAATAAACAATATTTGAAATAATTAATCAAACGTAATTACCTATGCGGAAGAGTAACAGGATAACAAGTGAATTTTAATAACAAGTAAATTTGAAAACTAAGATATATAAATACATTTCAGGGAAAAAAATAAGGAAACTAATTCAGGAAGACAGAAAATCTGAATAATCCTACATTTATTAAATAAATAAAATCAATAGTTTAAAATATTTTTGCAAGGTGAAACTAATCCTTGAACATTTTACCGCTGAGTTTTATCAAACACTCAGAGAACAGACACAGGCTGAGTATCCATTATTTAAAATGTTTGCTGGCTGGTCAAAGTGGCTCACACTTGTAATCACAGCACTTTGGGAGGCGGCAGTCGGATCACCTGAAGTCAGAAATTCAAGAGCTGCCTGGCCAACATGGCAAAACCCCGTCTCTACTAAAGGAATTACCCAATCTGAAGAACAAAGAGAAAATAAACTGAAAACAGAAAATATCATACTTAAGCCCTAACATATCAATTACATTATTGTAAATGATCTGAATACATCAATGAAAAGGCAGAGGTTGGTAGAATGGTTTTAAAAAAAATGACCCAACTCAATGCTTAAGGACATTTCTGTCAGTGAAAAAAGCCAACCTCAAAAAGTTATATACCTACCAGGCACAGTGGCTCACACCTGTAATCTCAGTGCTTTGGGAGGCTGAGATGGGAGGATCACTTCAGGCCAGGAGTTCAGGAATAGCCTGAGCAACATAGTAAGATCGCATCTGTACAAATCAAAAAAAAAAAAAAAAAAAAAAAAATTAAATAGCTGGGTGTGGTGGCATGTGCATGCATAGTCCCAGCTAGAGGCTGAAGTGGCAGGATCACTTGAGCCCAGGAGGTCAAGGCTGCAGTGAACCATGATTATGCACTCCAGCCTGGGTGACAGAATGAAACCCTGTATCAAAAAAATTAAAAAGTCATCTACCATATGATTCCATTTGCATAACATTGTCAAAATGACAAAATTATGAAAGTATAAAGCAGAGTAGTGGCTGCAAGGGGCTAGGGATGATGTGGGAGGGGGGCTGGGCATGATTACAAAGGGGTAGCCTAAGGGAGATATTTGTGGTGATGGAACAGTTCTGTGTCTTGACTTCAGTGATGATTACATGAATCTACATACATGATAAAACAGTGCAAACTATGCACAGGTATTCTACCCATGCCAGATTCCTGGTTTTAATATTGCTTTATAGTTATATAAGCTATCATCTTTGAGAGAAACTGAGTGAAATGTAAATGGAAACTCTGTATTATTTTTACACCTTTCTGTGAATTTAAAATTATTTCAAAATTAAAAGATTTTTTAAAACCTGTAAAGCATATCTTTTCCCGAGTCTTAGGCATACAGAGATGAATAAAACAGAGTTCCTGCCTTCAAAGTCCTGCCATCTGATAAACTATATAATCCTTTTGGGAGGGTGGGTAAAACCCAAAGATGCAAAAATAGCCATCTTAAAAGGGGTTCGTAGCTATATGAGTGGTGCTAGCATTATACAGTCTAAAGATGCCAAGACTCCAAGCACTGGGTCTTTTACTAAAAATTTAAAATTCAGAGTGTTTGCTGGGCTCAGTGGCTCACGCCTATACTTCCAGTCCTTTGAAAGGATGAGGCAGGAGGATTGCTTGAGGCCAGAAGTTCAAGAATAATTTATTATGAAACAGTCTGTTCCTACGACTGAAGCTAACCCAACTCCCATCCTCCTCCCCTCAGACACAACTTCCATCCGGAATTTTGTGTATATTATATCCTTGCTTTTTAAAACAGTTGACTGCAATGTAAGTATTCCTTGACAGTATTTGTTTAGCTTTGCTTGTGTGTTTGTCAATACACTTCTTTTTTTTTTTTTTTTTTTTTTTTTGTTGGGGTTTTTTACTCTGTTGCCCAGCCTGGAGCGCAGTGGCGCAATCTTGGCTCACTGCAACCTCTGAGGTTCAAGCAGTTCTCCTGCCTCAGCCTCCCAAGCGGCTGAGAGTACAGGCACACACTGTGACCATGACGCCCAGCTAATTTTTGTAGCTAATACACTTCTATAACAGTTGTAGACATATCTCCTGATGCACGTGGGCGAGAGTTTCTCTAGGGTACATATCTAGGAGTGGAATTTCTGGGTCATAGGAATGTCATCTCTACTTGTGATTGATAATGCCAAGTTGTTTTCCAAAGAAAATGTACTAATTTACAGTCCCAACAGCAGTATATAAGATTCTGGTTTTCCACATTCTCATTAATACTTAGTATTGTCAGACTTCATAGTTTTTTTGTACATCTAGTGGGTATAAAATGAAATCTCATTATAATTCTAATTTACAAATTTGCATTTCTCTGATTACTAGTGAAGTCGAGGGACTTTAAATATGCTGAATAGTCATTTATATTTCTTTCGTGGATTACATAATCATGTTTTGGGAGCAGCTTTCAATAGGTTATAGGCATTCTTTTTTTTTTTTTTTTTTTTTTTTGGGGGCGGAGTTTCGTTCTTGTTACCCAGGCTGGAGTGCAATGGTGTGATCTCGGCTCACTGCAACCTCCGCCTCCTGGGTTCAGGCAATTCTCCTGCCTCAGCCTCCTGAGTAGCTGGGATTACAGGCACGCGCCACCATGCCCAGCTAATTTTTTGTATTTTTAGTAGAGACGGGGTTTCACCATGTTGACCAGGATGGTCTTGATCTCTTGACCTTGTCATCCACCCGCCTCGGCCTCCCAAAGTGCTGGGATTACAGGCGTGAGCCACCGCGCCCGGCCGGCATTCTTTATATATTCCAAGTGCTAGTCCCTTCTTTGTCAGTTAGACGTTCTGTAAAGGTTTTTCTTCCACTTTGTGGCTGACCATTTTACACTCCTTGTGATATTTTTGGCAAACAGAAGTTCTTTAATGATGTGAAATTTATTAATCTCTTCCTTTTGGTTTGTGCTTTTTGTGTCTTTTAATTCCATAGAGAAGGAAGAATTTATTATTAAAGGGATAACTTGAAATCTTTCAGAAAAAAAAAAATAGGAGAATATCTTCATGACCTCTGGAGAGGCAAGGATTTCTCAAACAAGATCCCAAAAGGGCTAATCATAAGCCGTTGCTATTTAACAACCACTTTTAAGGATTGTGAGGATGAATCAGGAGGATAGTTTTGTTTTCATTATTTCCTTGAAGAAGTAGGTTCCCCTGTGATGCTGTTGAGTGGGGGTGGGCTCACAACAAAAGACTGTCAGATCAGCCAAGGCAACTGCCAATGCCCTAGTCGCATCCGTCCATCCCGCCTGTGTGGCGACTACGTTTTCAGGAGGGAGGCAGAGGGACCCACCGCAGTTAGTTCACCTTTATTTCTTCTTTGTTAAGCTTTGATGGGGGTCTGTTTCCGCTAATCCTAACTGTGGCGAAAATGCTCCAGGATGTCTATTCTTCTAGTTATATATGGAATTTCCTGGACTTCATTTGATTGCTTGGGATGGGGGCTGAGTAGATGCAGCTATTTCCAGGCATCCTTGCCTTTTCTTTCCTGAAAAACCATTGTGTTAGCAACGTAGTTCTAGGTGGGGCAACACTATTCACATACATTTTGTTTTTTACTGTATAATTTCAAATCAAGTTTTCTTTTAGAAATACACATGTAGACCTGCAGCTAATGCTATTTTCAACAATCCTCTTTGTAATACTATTTGCATGTTTCTTTTAATTGTTTTTAAGTCATTTTTATCATTTTTAAGGCCCATTTTTTTCCTGTGCAACTTTATGAGGCTTCCTCTCCCTTCCCCATCACCCCTCCTCCCTTTCCCATATATCTATTTATGGGTCATTATCCTCTTCTCCATCAACATCTTCTCAGCAATAACTGAATGCCCTTGGGAGACTGGGCTGGTGAGGCTCTGCCGTGATGAATGGGTTTCTTTCCACTCTCCAGTAATTGGCTGGCTTCCACTAAGGGCAGCTAATGTCTCTGTAGCTAGTTGGATTAAGTAGATTAGGTTACCAGTATTGCTGCTTATCTCATTCTAGAATCAATGATCCAATTCACATGTTCACCACCTATAAATCTGGAGAAACTATTACACAGAAGCCCTAGTAATTGATTAGTGGGTATTTCCTGAAATGAATCATTTATAAGGTGATGCCTTGGTTCCCAGCCTATTTCTGAGGCAATTAGGACCTACTGAGTTGCTTATTTGTTTACAGTTTGATGACAACCATTTATTTCTGGTCTAATGTCTGAATCTCACACTCGGTTTCTCAATGTTCTGGCCACCAGCTCTTTCTCATTTCTTTGTTTGTGCTTCTTTCTGAAACCTTTTCAGGCAGATGCCCAGTTTGTGACACAGCTAATCCCCAGTATCCATCTGTCTGTTGAATTTGATATCACTGAAATAGGGTCGTTTTGATCCTTGGAGCAAACTGTAGCCAGGATCCACCTCCTGCCTTTGCCTTCCCAGGTCTCACTGGCCATGCTAGAGGAAAAGCCTGGAGGGGATGTGCAGGTAGAGGACCTGACTCTCCTTCCAAGACCTGTATGTCGACAGAGCCTGCCAAAAGAGAAGAGCTGTTCTTCAACATTAGGGTCTGCTTCAGGCTGGAATCCTTTTGTACTTTAGGACTTCATATATGCCAGATACTAAATTACAGACTGTACCTTAAAATCTGGATGGGGTGGGAAGTCAGGTAATAATTGCTACCACACACCGAGCACTTCTATAAGCAAGGTGATTTGTGCTAAGAGTTTTTCCTACAGCATTTTATTTAATCTTATAGCCATCACGTGTCCTGGGTGTTTTCATCTCATGCAAGAAACCTAAGGCTGAAGGAGGTTATATACATTTTCTGGGTCATTAATTAATAAGTGAAGAAATTCAATCAAGCATTGACTTAGCTAACTCAAAAGGATGCAGTGTCCTGCCTCCCTCTTGAAAACATAAATGATTGGTCAGAATTACACAGTATTAAGAAAAAGGAGGTCACAGAAAGCAAAGTTCATGTAGGCTGGATAGCCCTAGGCTATAGAGTAGAAGGAAGGGGGTTCTAGAAAGCATATAATTCCATGTTTCTCAAATTTTTTTTCTTATTGTGGTTAAAAAAATACATAACATAAAACAAAAGATGGGATGCTTCACAAGTTTGTGAAGATACAGCAGGATAGCTATGATTCTTTGCACAGAAACCATGGTATCTTCTCTGTATTGTTGCGGTTTTAGGATATATCCTATCAAAATGAGCTCTCCCAAACGTTTTAACTTGCAACTCACAATATGAAACACATTTTACATCATGATTCCATACACACATCCATCTGTAACTGAAACGAAATTTTACATCATAATCCTTGCACTTCTTCCATGCAGTACACTACATTTTTCTGTTACATTTCTATTAAAAAGAATTCTGGTCATCACATATTAAGTAGACCTTACAACCTGCAAGTACTGATCTCTGAACATCAACAGATGGGAAAATGGAGGCTCCAGGATGTGTTGGATACCTGGCACAGTGCCTGGCAAAAAAGCAATTCTGAGTGTCTTTGCTTCATCTCCCTATGCGCCGCAGCAAGCCTATGTAGTGCCTCACTGGCAGAGCTAGGATTGGTATCCAGGTTTCCCAATTTCCAGTTTCGGGTTTCTCAGTCAAGAAAAGTTTGTCAACGAGGAAGGATTCTCTCATGGAAGAGCATCTTCACAGGGGTGGGCAGAAGTGGAAAGAAACAGTGAATTTGTGGAACACTGCCCACCATGGGCCTTGCCCGAGGACACAGCATGCTGCAACAGGACTGTCTAATTCTAAAGTCCACACTCTTTTTGTGGTTGTCTACCCTGTTTGCTCCATAGAACCACCTAGGAACTTGTCAGCAACACCAATGCCTGGGCTACGATCATCAATTTAATTGGATTATTTAGAGGTGGAGTGTTTTCTAAGGATCCCCAGCTGATTTTAAAGCAGAGCTACACCTCCATGTAGTGTAGAAGACACCTCCTAACACTGTCCTCACCAATCCTTCCAGCCTCAGTTGCAGGGCTGCCCTCTGGACCCCAGGGAGTCCTGACTCAAAGCCACAGTCAGAAGTAACTGCCCTTCCCTTGGATCCCTCTAGCATTCATAGATCCCTTTATCTGGTGCTGGTCTGCCCTACTGCATGATGGGGGCTTATGCCTTACTGTTATATCCAAGTGCAGAATGAATATTTACAGTATGCCCTTTGTTCAGATGGCTCTTCTCTAAGCCATCCAGGCTTTTCAACTCTCCTGTGATTTAGCTGTAACTCCTAAAGAGGGTGATTAAATTCTTTCTGTTGAAGTACTATCTCGGGTAGATTTTTTTTTTAAATTCCCCCCAGGATCAGTTCCACAGAGGACAAAAGGAACTCTCACTTCACAATTGCAAAATCTTAACCAGTGAGGACCAGTCACTGAAGGTAGTGAGACTGCTGTGTCCCGTCCCACGTGGCTGGGCTTTCTCTCCCAGTCTCTCCCCTCCAGTCCTCTCCTCTAGGCTTTCAAATCCTCTAGGATTTCTGACAAGGTAGTGTTGCCCAGGAGGCAGCCCCCTGGACAGGAAGTAGGGAAGATGGACTTCCTGTCCAGGTCGTGACCATCAGTGTGTCGAGCCCTGGGGCCTCACTTTTCCGTTTTGTTAGCTGGGAATGACAACATTCCTAACTCAATTGTCACCCTCCGCTCCTTTCCCCTCAGGGATTATATAAGAATCCTTATACATGAAAACAAGCTTTGTTCAGGTCCTTGAGCTTTTGTGAGGACAGCTTTGTATAAATATAAGACACCTTTTGCTATTGTGTGTGGCCCAAGGGATTTCCAAAAAGAAGTGGGGAGCCAGCGATGCTCATTTTCAAAGGCAGAAAATAGCTGTTGGAAAACAACATGATGCGTGGAGCACGATGTTCTTTTCCAGTAGACAGAATTATCTTTCCCAGGCAGCCATGATGACGAAACACCTGGTGCACACGTTTCCTGCCCGTTCACTTATTTTGAAAGAAGGAGACCTTTACCCTGACCTATCGAGCAATGATCCTCATGAACTTCTGTCCACGGACTCTGGCTGTTATCTCCGCGTACTTCTGTGGATTTAAAAGGTAAACATAGCTGATCCTCACTAATAGGGCATCTTCTTCTCCAGATATCACCCAGACCTTATCAGATCTACACATGCATTTCTTTTTCCTTAAAATGCAGCCACTGGATGGGGGCTCACCTCACTGATGTCAGGGGCTAAGAGCCAGGGGCTTCCTGCCTTCAGTCCAACACTGCGTTGGGTGCTGGTGAGAAGATCAGAGCTTTGAAGACTTGATCCTGACCCGGCAATGACTGAAAAATCTTTTGCTGGGGGGGGAAACAAAGTCACTGAAAACATTTACAGAACTATACAAACCTGAAATAAAATTTACTGTCTACCTTGAAGGCTTGAAAGTCTTTAAAGAAAGTAGAAATCCGTGTAGGAAAGTTCCATACAAGAGCACCAATACATGTAGAAGGTGCTCAGTAACATTAGTTACGTCAATGAAGGAAACGTGAAGTGGGTGAAAAGCATTTGAAATGGTGGAGGAAGGAGCCAACAGCTGCAAAAGCCATGGAGCACGGTAGTTTAAGTGTTGATTGTGAAACAAGGCAGATAGGCCTGAGTGTGCCGCTCACCAACTGTGTGATTCTGAGCCATCTGTGTCACCTCTCCAGCCTTCACTTTCTTCTTCCGTAATAAATAACTAACAATGATACCTCCATCATGGGCTCAGGGGAGAACCGAGTGAGATAAATAGAAGCAAAGCTCTTAGCACAGTGCCAAGCGTGGGGTAACTGTTCAAACAATGTTGATTATTGTTGTTGTTTATATTATTATTAGGGAAAACATGAACAAAGGCAGGAATTAGTCTGTGCATGAGAAAATATATTTTCCCTACAATAATAAAATAATCAAAATACTTAGTATTGTTATTTAAAAATCCCATCTCCCGGGCTAGATGAGATTCCATAAGTCATGACGCCACAGGTCATTAGGGCTCTTAAAACTGTTGCATGGTACATAACACAGAATTTGAGCAGAAAGAGCCTTCCCGCTGCAATATTGTGAAGGAAAGAACATGTATATTAATGACCCCTCTCCAGTTCTGATTTCTTGCCTCTTTCCTTTCTTTCCACACTCTTCCCCATTCCCACTACTTCCATTTCCCCATGGTGCCACAGCGACCTCATATTGTCTCTTCCCAGCCCCGTCACCCCACTCCCTTCCTACCCTTTCACCCAAATTTAAAATCTCATCTCCCAGGCTGGATGAGAGCCTGGTGAGTCAGAGGAAACGGGACTGCCTTGGTGGCCTCTCAGGCAACGGTGATAGCATATGGGGTCTGGGGCAGAGATTCCCTGGGTTGTTTCTTGATATAATAAGGCATAGATGGGTAGCTACTCACCTCTGACATGTAGAGCACTCAGCAGGTAAACTTCCAGTTCCCTTACAAATCAAATTTGCAAGTGAGAACTTAAGGAATTCTTCATTTTCCTAATGGAAGAAACACAAATGCCATAAGTAAGCCATGATGCCACAGGACATTAGTGCTGTCCATACTGTTGCATGGTTTGTGCACTGCACACAAAGGCCTGATATAGGCATCTGCTTGTCAAGCTGTGCACCGATGGGACTATGGGCACCCACCCTGCTTCCTTCCCAATTCGTCCTGTGGATGACAGTCATGATCCTACTGAAATGGTCTTGACCACATTTCAAGTTTCATAAGGCTATCTTGGCTCCAAATTATCTACAGAATGAAACCTCAAGCTTCTAGCCTGGCAGAGAAAGCTCTTCACATCCATCCCTGCCTTCCTGTCTTCTCCTACAGTGATAAACCCCTCCTCAGTTCCAGTTCCCCCCAAACACTATACCTTTCAAAACAATTGTCCTTCAATCTGAACACGTTGTCCAACATTCTTCACCTGAGAAACTCGTCCTGCTCTACTAGAACTTCCTCCAGTATCATTTCCAAAGTAAAACTTTTCACGTCTTCTCCAGCCTTTGGACTCTGCAGTTTATACCTCACATGTTTAGCACATAGTGGATGCTTAGAAATATTTCTTAAATAAATAAGTTCTAACTTCAATAATAGCATTTATCAAGAGGTATGGGAATTGTCCTATTTTCTTGTTGGTTTCCTCAACAGACTGTGAGGTTCTCAAAAGGGTAAGGGGAGGGGAGATTGTGTCTGTTGCTTCTGTATCCTCGGAACCTAGTACAGCAACTCATATCGTAGGCTTTAGAGCAAAGTTTGACAATTGAATGAAATTCTAAGATATCTTTTGCAAAATGCTTTTTTCTCATCCTACATTCTTTCATGATTAGGCTTCTCTTCTCTCTTAATGTTGAGTGGAAGGAAAGGGAGGAGAATAGGGATGTTTTGTTATCTTACGTCTCCAGAATATAGGTGAGAATATAAAAAGTAGGGCAGGGGCAGGAAGCCTCCTGTCTTAGGTCAGCTGCAGCTCAGTCTCCATCTGGTCCCACAGATAGCACTGGAACAAGGATGGCCTCACAGAATTGTCCCAATTTGAGGCAAGGGGGCTGGGCTTTTATACCCTTATATTAGTGGTTGGCTGCAAACCACACCCAGAGGTTAGGGAATAACCTCTCAGGTATTTCTGAGTGGGACGGCTCCTACAGGCCAAGGGCAAGGCTTCAGTGAAAGGTGTAGCTGCAAGCCATTGGTCACCAACACCCACAGAGCTGAGTGACAAGAGAGCTCATTTGGTAAACAGATATGAGCAGCACTGCAACAGCCCCTATCAGCCCATAAAACTAAGGAAGATGATGGAAAATGTTTAATACGGAAGGGCCATCCAAGCCTTTAGTTAAAACCTATCTACTGCTGCTTGATCAACAAGTCTAATCAACTATCTAAGCTGATTCCTGACTTCTTTTTTTTTTTTTGAGATGGTGCCTTGCTCTTGTCACCCAGACTGGAGTGCAATGGCACAATCTCAGCTCACCACAGCCTCCATCTCCAGGTTCAAGTGATTCTCCTGCCTCAGCCTCCCCAGTAGCTGGAATTACAGGCACGTGCCACCATGCCCAGCTAATTTTTGTATTTCTAGTAGAGGTGGGGTTTTGCCATGTTGGCCAGGCTGGTCTCGTACTCCTGACCTCATGATCTGCCTGCCTCAGCCTCCCAAAGTGCTGGGATTACAGGCAGGGGCCACTGCGCCCAGTTGATTCCTCACTTCTTAATGAATTAGAACGAACAAGAGAGAAGAGGGAGCAGGACTCCTTAAAGGTAAGTGCACCAATAGAAGCAAATAAGAAACAGGAACTCCAAAAAGCACAGCAGACTGCAACCTTGTAATGTAGAGCCCCAGAGGGTTGTGAATTAAAGAAAAGACTGAAAAAAATTGAGATTTACAGTGATGCCCTAAGTCAAGAAGAAAATGTTAAATAAGCTATATTTGGCATTCTGTGTTTAAGAATACTAGGTGATGTGCAACATGATTTTAAATGATGTCATTTAAAAGTCAGAAGCTTCAGCCAGGCTCAGTGGTTCATGCTTGTAATTCTAGCACTGTGGGAGGCCAAGGCTGGAGGTTTGCTTGAGGACAGAAGTTCAAGACCAGCTTGAGCTTGAGTGAAACTCTGTCTCCACAGAAATAAAAAAATAAAAATAAAAACTTTGAAAGTTTTAGGTACATTAATAATCACATGGACATTTTATTATTGCAGCATTTCTTCTTCCCTGCCAGCCTGGATAAGTGGGGTGTTACTGAACCGTGTCTTTGAGAGCTTCTGGCACCCAGGAGTCCACCAAAGTTTCTTAAGGGTAGCATAATTTCCAATTTGTTTAAAAGTTTTGGTAGTTTGTAATCCTCCTAGCACCTGTAATTAAACAATCAGGGCTGATAGAAACCCTCTTGAATCACCACATACACCCATATGTGCATCAGACTGATATGAAGAGAGCTTTAGACTAGAATCAGACTTCAAGCTCCTCCCCTGTCATTAACATCTGTGTGACCCTAACCAAATCATTTATCTTCATCTGTAGACAGAAAGTAAATATTGATATTTATTATATTATTATTTCTTGTGTTATCTTACATATACTATATATTACATATATTTACATATATGTAGTCACATATATAATTACATATTAATATATTATATAACATTTTATATACTATCTTAAATACTTATAATTACATATCAACATATTATTTAATTATATATATAATATATAATACACAATAATCATATGTAATATTATTATATTTATTATATTTACAATGTTATTATGTCTCATCAGTCTGTTGTGATGAGCAAATGGGATCGTGTTTATGAAGTTGCTTTGTAAGGAGCCAAATATAATCTAAATGAAAGTGGAGTATTTCATCCCTTTCTTCCTCCAATGAACTCTTAGTTTTTCTACATCCATAAAACTGGTGAGATGCATATAGATGCTATTTCCTATAGATTTAGTCTGTCCCAGTCCACTACCACCTGGCCTCTTATTCTGCCATCCCAGGGGGTGACCTGGGACCCATTTCTAGCTCCTGTTTCAGAATGACTGCCTTTGGAGAATGGGGTTTCTCAGGAAGGACATTGCACAATCAGAAAGCGCTGATCTGCCAAGTCTGTAACGTTTTTTTCCTGGAGCACTTTCAGGAATGTGTCACAGGAGGTGGGGGAGATGGGCAATGGAACAGAGAGTACTAGGCACCCGCAACCAGGTAATAAAATGTTCAAGCATTCCTTTTCCAAATCTAATGAAGACATCAATCTTCATTAAGTCAAAGGGTCTGGGGTCTGCAGTGGTGAGATTTACTGAGCCGCTTCAAAAAGCTGGAGAAACAATGACCAAAATGCAGGCCATAGAGCGACAGGCAGTGGATTCTAGAACTTGATGATGTCTATTTTCAACAAGTGTTGAATTTGCCAATAGCTATTAGCCCTAAACACAATCCTGAAGCTCAGTGTGTGATGGAGCCAGCTTACACTGGCTCAACAGAGCTGACTCTTCATGGCTCTTTCCAGCCATGCTCAGGAATGTCATGGTGGAGCTTGTAATTGGCAAGAGTGGCACTATTTACATCATGAAAGTCAGCAGGTGCCACAGATTTTTCCCCCAAAGGACCCTCTTGCCAGCACAATATTGCTTACTTTGTATTCAAATGCCAATAAGATGCATGGAATCCTGAAAGCACTTTCAGAAGAACAATATTGTTCTTAAATTTTCATGTGAACCACTAGGAAAAAAAAAGTCTTATGTCTACATAACTTTGCTTTTATACTCCAAACTCACCGTCCCCATACAGCCTCTCTTTCAGGCTGAATGTGGAAAGTGGCTGCTACTGACCTGAAAAATGTCTGAGGCACTGTTATGCCCTTGACGTTGTCAACTTCTTTGCTTTTTCCATGTTTCTCAGGCTGTACCCTCCACCCGTCCAGAGGACACCTCCAAAAGCATTTTTTTTCACAAGGAATATACCTCGAGAGCTTGAGGCGTCCGATAGATACGTGGGGCAAGATGCTGTTCTTGCCTGGAGGAATTTTGCAAAGCAGATTGGATCCAGCTGAAAGAAACTAACCTTACTACAATATAGTTTTCTTCTTTCTTTTAATATCAAGTTTGTAACATACATGTAATTACAGTCCTAAATGAGAAGGAGAGAGAGAGAATCAGGCAAAAAAAATGCTTGAAGAAATAACTGGAACTTTACAAATTGGATGAAAACATGAACACACAGATCTAAGAAGTTCAACAAGTCTCATGCAAGATAAATACAGAGAGAGCCACTCCTAGACAAATGACAGTCAAACTGATTAAACATAAACAGAAAGAGAGCATCTTAAAAGCAGCCAATGGGCCAGGAGTGGTGGCTCACGCCTGTAATCCCAGCACTTTGGGAGGCCGAGGTGGGTGGATCATGAGGTCAGAGATCGAGACCATCCTGGTCAACACGGTGAAACCCCGTCTCTACTAAAAAATACAAAAATTAGCTGGGCGTGGTGGTGCGTGCCTGTAGTCCCAGCTACTTGGGAGGCTGAGGAAGGAGAATTGCTTGAACCTGGGAGGCGGAGGTTGCAGATTGTGCCACTGCCCTCCAGCCTGGCTCCTCGCAACAGAGCAAGACTCTGTCTAAAAAAAAAAAAAGCAGCCAATTTGAGCCGAGATCACGCTGCTGCACTCCAGACTGGTGACAAAGCGATACTCTGTCTCAAAAAAAAAAGAAAAAAAAAAAGCAGCCAAAAAATAAAAACATATATACCAGGAACAATGATATAAATGATGGCTAATTTCTTTCTCTTTTTTTTTCCTGAGCTGGAGTCCCACTCTGTCACCCAGGCTGGAGTGCAGTGGCACAATCTCTGCTCACTGCAACCTCTGCCTCCCAGATTTAAGTGATTCTCCTGCCTCAGCCTCCTGAGTAGCTGAGATTACACTCCTGTACCACCACACCCCACTAAATTTTTGTATTTTTAATAGAGACGGGATTTCACCATGTTAGTCAGGCTGGTCTCAAACTCCTGACTTCATCTGATCTGTCCACCTCGGCCTCCCAAAGTGCTGAGATCACAGGCGTGAGCTACCACGCCTGGCTGAATCATGGTTAATTTCTTATTGGAACCTATGCGAGACAGAAAACGTATCAGAAGACAATGGAATAGTATCTTTAAAGGAAATAAAACTGTTTCCATAATATTCTGTACCCACCTAAGTAAAATTCTCCAAAGAAAAGTAAAATAAAAACATTTTCAAATGAAAGGCTGAGATAATTTACTACCAACAGACCTATGCTGTGACAAATGTTAAAGAAAAATGTTTGAATTAAAGCTAAAAAATACCAGATAAAAACTTGGGTATGCAGAAAGAAAGAAAAAGAGGAAAATGATTAATGAACTTCCAGTTTCCTGTCAATTATGAGAGGAACTTAGAAGTCATCATTCTGTCCTAACAGGTTAAAAAGTTGGACAAACTGTTAATTAAACAACCTTTCTTAGATACATCAGAGAAATGAAGTCACAAGGAAAACCAGTGCCCTCAAAATTGAAGAGACAGGTGAATACAGAGAACCACAGCTTACTAAAGCAGAAACTCATGAGCAGAAACCCCCTTGGGAACAAGTACTGTAGTAGAAAAACCTAAACTATAATTGATAAATTGCTGGAAACTCAGTGCAAATAAACTCTGAGAGTTAAAAATTCTCAGGGAACCCTGTTACAGGAAGGCTCCCAAACTTTTATGAGTTTGACCTCCAGGAGATCTACCTGAGTAGGGTGAAGATCTGTTCCTCCTGAGTAGATCTCCTGAGGTCAAACTCATAAAAGTGAATATTGAACATTGGGGAAGAGGAAAAAAATCCCCTGTGCTCTGGCAGCAGGGAGGGGAAAAGGAATTATTTTGTAATATATCAGAACATTCTGTTCTTCATAATAAGGCTTGCCCTCAGGAGAAATTATATTAGCAGAGACTGACCTCCCTGGGTTTTATCATTACTGTAATACCAAAACCAGACAAAGACATTATAAGAAAAAAACCCTGCAGACAAATTTCGCGCATGAACATAAATGTAAAAATTCTCAACAAAATATTAGCAAGTCAAATCCAATCATGTATAAAAATATGTATACACCATGATCAAGTGGCATTTGTCCCAGGAATGTAAGACTGGCTCAACATTTGAAAATTAATTAATATAATCCATCACATCAACCAGTCAAAGAAGAAAAGTCACATGATCACATAAATAGATGCAGAAAAAAAGCATGTGAAAAATCCAATGCCCATTCATCATAAAAAAAATTCCTCAGCAAACCAATAATGTGGGAAAATTTTCTAAACTTGATACAGAACATCTAAAAAATTCTGCAGCTGACTTTTTACTTAATGGCAAGAAACTTGTAGCTTTCCTGCTAAGATCAGGAACAAGACAAGAATGTCCTCTCCTCTCATCACTGCTTTTCAGCATTGTACTGGAAGTCCTAGCTAATGCAATAAAACAAGAAATGATAATAAAAGATATATCAATTGGGAAGGAAGAAATAAAATTGTCTTTATTCACAAATGACATGATTGTGTATATAAAAAATCCAGAAGGAACAGCAAATTCTTAGGATTAGTAGGCAATTAGAGGAAGGTTGTAGGATACAAAGTTAATATACAAACATTTCTCATATATCAGCAATAAATGTGGAATTAGAAATTAAGAACACATCACCATTTATATTATCATTAAAAAATAATGTATTTATATATGAACATTATAAAATGTGTTCAACATTTATATGAAGAAAACTCTGATGAAAGATATCAAAAAACTAAATAAACAGAGAGATATTCCATGTTCATGAATAGGAATACTCAATATTACCAAGATATCAGTTCTTTCCAACTTGATCTGTAGACTGAACACAGTTCCAATCAAAATCCCAGCAAGTTATTTTGTGGATATTGACAAACTGATTCTAATGTGTATATGAAGGGGCAAAAGAGCCAGAACAATCAACTCAATACTGAAGAAGAAAACAATGTTGGAGGACTGATACTACCTGCATCAAGATTTACTATAAAGCTACAATACTTCAGGAAATGTGGTATCAGTTAAAGAACAGACAAGTAGATCAATGAAACAGAATAGAAAGCCCATAAATAGACCAACATAGGCGCAGAGGTTCCTGGGAGCCTAGCGTAGCAATGGCGTCTGTATGATCTTTGGAGCCTGCTGCCTGGGACCTCAGCCAATGTGAGCGGCAGGAGGATAACAGACTATCTTCTTTATCCCGCATAAAAGATGACAACTGCAGCCAGGCCAACCTTTGAACCTGCAAGGGGTGGAAGAGGGAAAGGAGAAGGTGATTTGAGCCAGCTTTCAAAGCAGTATTCAAGCAGAGACCTACCTTCTCATACAAAGATAAAATACAGAAAAACTACTCAGGATGCCCCTGAAGACGTTCGTAACCGTGACTTCAGGAGAGAGTTGGAAGAGGGAGAGCGGCTGCAAGAGAGAAAAATAGAGATCGTCCAACCCGAGAACATACAACCTCCTCTTCGGTGTCAAAAAAGACACAGTTAGACCAGATTCCTGCTGCCAACCTTGATGCAGATGACCCTCTAACAGATGAGGAAGATGAAGATTTTGAAGAGGAAAGTGATGATGATGATACTGCAGCTCTTCTTGCAGAACTGGAAAAAATTAAAAAAGAAAGAGCTGAAGAGCAGGCCAGGAAGGAACAAGAACAAAAAGCTGAAGAAGAGAGGATTCTTGTGGAAAACATTCTGAGCGGAGACCCTCTCCTTTATCTCACTGGCCCATCCCAGCCTCAGGCCAACTTCAAAGTTAAAAGAAGGTGGGATGATGATGTTGTCTTCAAGAACTGTGCAAAAGGTGTAGATGACCAGAAGAAAGACAAAAGATTTGTAAATGACACACTGCGATCTGAATTTCACAAAAAGTTTATGGAGAAATATATTAAGTAGTACAGTTTTGTGTGCTTAATTAAAGACTGTAAAACGCAAAGGATCATTCTGACATTTTTGGATGCATTTTTTTCTTTTCCCCTGTCTAAATTGTGTGTAGGCTTTCCTAATTTTAAACTCTTATGTTTTTCTTTAGTGATACCTTACTTGAGAATAGACTTGGGAATAGGTTTAACCCAGTTTGCATTTTCTCAATGTTTCCAGTACTACTTTTCCTTGGGAAAAGCAAATCTGCCTGTAATAAATATTTTTAATCTAAATTTTAAATAAATAAATAAATAAATAGACCGACATAAATATAGTCAGCTGATCTTTGACAAGGGAGCAAAGACAAATGGAGCAAAGATGATCTTTTTCATAAAAAAATTCAAAATGGATCATATACTTAAATATAAAATATAAAACTCCTAGAAGATAACACAAGTAAAAATCTATATGACCTTGGATACAGTGATGACTTTTTAAATTCAACATCAAAGACATCATCTATGAAACAAAGAATTGATAAGTTGGACTTCAGAAAATTTAAAGCTTTTGTTCTACAGAAGATACGGTTAAGAAAATGAACAGACAAGCCATAAAATGGAAGAAAATCTTTGCAAAAGACATACTGATAAAGTGCTGTTATCCAGAATACACAAAGAACTCTTAAAATTCAACAAAAATAAAATAATCCTATTTTAAAATGGGCAAAAGGCCAGAAGAGACACCTCACCAAAGAAGATATACAGATGGTAAGAAAGCAAATAAAAAGATGTTCAACATCGTATATCACTAGGGAATAGCAAATTAAAACATCAATGAGGTACCATTACATACCTATTAGAATGGCCAAAATCCACTAACAACCACACATGCTAGTGAGAATGTGGAGCAGCAGGAACTCTCATTTATTGCTGGTGGGAATGTAAAATGGTACAGCCATTTTGGAAGACAGTTTGGCACTTTCTTACAAAGCTAAACATACCCTAACCATGTGATCCAGCAATTGCATTTCTTTGTGTTTACCCAAATGTACTGAAATTTTATATCCACACAAAAGTCTGCACACAGCTATTAATAGAATTTTTTTTATAGTGCCAAAACTTGGAAGCAACCAAGGAGCAGAGAGCAGCCGTTGCTGCTGTGCCCTTTCTGAATTCCTGATCCATTCCTGATACATCATTAACCTTTGGAATAATTTTTTATGAAGAAATATATAACCAGAACACTAACCGTATCAATAATCAGTTGTCAAAATCAGCAAATCTACACTTACTTAAGATTTATGCATATTCTTGTTACTTAATTTTACATTAAAAGAAAAAACTACAATAAATACAAAACTCTACTTAATGTTATGCATGCTGAAATATTTAAAGGAAAACATACTGCTGTCTGCAATTTACTTTGAGATACAATAAAGAAAAGATGAATTAATAGAGGGATAAATAGATGAATAGATTAATGATAGAGCAATTATAGCTAAATGTTAGTAGACTCGGTGTGGGGGTGGTATACAGGTGTTTACAATTCTTTCATCTATTCTGTAGTTTTGACTTTTTCATAGTAAAATGCTAAAAATTAAAAACATAAAGAAGCCAAAAAATTATTTAGGAAAGGAGCAGAGGACAGACAGAAGGTAAGTTACTAGAGAGTTGCTCCTTTTTCTTTGCTGTGACCCGTGCTTTATAGTTAGAAGAAAATGCTTCTATAAAAACTGAGTAAACAAAGAAAGCAGTAGAGTGGGATTTTGCAGGATATCTATATTAAGTGGTTTTCAAATCCTTCCAGAAGATGTCGGAAATGCCCAGGTTCCTGAAGTTGTAGGAGATTTCCTTGTCTGAATTTGCCATGGTATGTTCATGGCTTGTGGCCTGTTCGGGATTTACTAGAATTTCCAAATGCAGCAAGCATTTGCTTCCAAAATCACTCAGATCAAGAGATCTATTGAGAGGACAAGGTCTATAAATGGACATTGCAAAGGATCTTGTTATTCTAATATAATCCAAAGAATGTTTCCCATATAGCCCTAAAATGGATACAAGGTTGTAGCGGGGAGAAGTCTCCTGTAACATAAACTCCGTGAAGGCAGAAACATATCTATCATGCTCACCATTTTATCCTCATACTTAGTACAGCGTCTAGCACAAAGCAAAGTCTTGTTAAATATTTGTGGAAAAAAAAATAAAGGAATGATGACCTCTTATATTGAAAATTGTGGAAAACTTTTAAAATAAATGATCACATTTCAACTGTCCTCTCTACTCTGAACCAGTGGAAACAACTTCCCAGCCAACAAGGTCTTGATCAAATATAGAATTTTATATCTTTGTCTAAATGGTTAGTATGTCTTCCCAATGAGAGAACAACTGAAACAATAATTCTTACTGGTATTACCATGTATTGAGCAAGTACTCTAAAGCTAGTAACTGTGTTAAGCAGCTTACCTCGTTGCCAGTTCTTACAATAAGCCTGAAAGTTACGAATGAGATGAGAAAAGCAGTGCTTAGCCAAGATATTAATTCACTGAAGGATACGCTGCTGTAAGACTCAAAGCATTCAAATATAAGCTGCCTGACTCCAAATCTTATTTGCTACAAACATCTAGCACAGCGTATAGTATGCATGTCTGTGCAATGTAATAAATAAATAAATGTAGAAAGGTCATTGTATCTAGATTGCTTTTCCCCATGTGCATATGTGGACAGTTTACTCTTGGCAAACACCTACTGTAGACCGTGGTGCGTGTGTGTGTAGTAACTGCCTAAACAAATAGAAGGAGGAAGGAAGCACATCCTCCCTGGCCTTTAGCCTCTCTCTTCCTCATCCCTGGTCAACAGAAGCCCATCTAAACCAGAAAGCTCTTTCTGCCTCTGGTAGAAATAGTGGCTCCAGAGTTATTATTCTTCACTCAGCATAGTAGTGTATTTTTTGGATACTTGTTCTCAGGAGAGAACTCCTCCTGGGGTTTGTTGTTCCTCCCTGCCCTTGATAGACACCACAGAACACAGCTCCCCCTTCTCACAGATGCTCTGTCTAAGCACTGAATGTGTACAAATGTTCCTACTCTGATCATGGCCACCCCTAAAAAAGAGTGCAAGAATAGCACCCATGGGGGGACAAAAGACCACAGACCTGTGGAAGCAGCTCATTCTGCGTACAATCAAGTACTTAAAATGTCTTCAGTGCAATCTGCCACTCTCTCATTAGTGTTCCCCTTCTCCATGTTGACAACCTTCCTACACGGGCCTACATGAATACATGAATACATTTAAGATGCCTTTTCCAGAAAAGTGTTTGATCTTCATGTTGAAAACCTTCCCACACACACCTGAATTAGGACAAGCATTAAGAGGTCACTGTCAAAATGCCAAGCTATTAGAACTCTTGTTTCCCTTTCCTTTTCTTTCTTTCTTTCTTTACTTTTTTGAGGTAGCATCTCAGTCTATCACCCAGACTGGAATGTAGTGGTGCGATCATGGTTCATTGCAGCCTTGACCTCTTAGGCTCAAACGACCTCTCAGGCTCCCACTTCAGCCTCTTGTGTAGCTGGGACCACAAGCATGCACCATCAAGTCTGGCTTTTTTTGTTTTTCTTTTCTGTAGCAACAAGTCTTGCTATGTTGCCAGGGCTGATCTGAAACTCTTGGGTTCAAGTGATTCTCCAGCCTCAGCCTCCCAAAGTGCTGGTATAACAAACTTGAGCCACTACACCCAGTCTACAAGTAGACTATCATGTGGTACAGGTTCAGTATCATCAACAGGATTCCATTGCTGAAAACACACTTCATTTCATTGGATGTGAACATCGACCAAAATAGAAAAATAAAATTTCTCTCTGTATATTTTCTTTTTAGTATGAGATATATCATAATCTAGAATGGCATATATTTACAGCTAAAATGATAATAACAATGTTAATACCTATATTAATAACCAAATCCCAAAATTGTCTTGAGGATAATTACTGTATTAGTCGACTCTCACATTGCTATAAAGAATTACCTGAGACTGGGTAATTTATGAAGAAAAGAGATTTAATTGTCTCAAAGTTCCACAGGCTACACAGGAAGCATGGCTGGGAGGCCTCAGGAAACTTATACTCATGGTGAAGGCAAGGGGGAAGCAAGCACCTTCTTCACATGGCAGCAGGAGAGAGAGAGTGCGGATGGGGAAGTGCCACATACTTTTAAACCATCTGATCTGCTGAGAACCCACTCACTATCACAAGAACAGCGTGGGGGACATCCATCCCCAAAGTTCAATAACCTCCTTCCAGGTCCCTCCCCCAGCACTGGGAATTATAATTCAGCATGAGATTTGGGTGGGACGCCAAGCCAAGCCATATCCATTACCTAATTTAAGAAACAGATCATAAGCAGTGTCCCAGAAGCCTCTTCACATGACCTACCCAACTACATCCGCCTACTTCCTCGTCAGAGATAAGCACCATCCAATCTCTAGCGATTAAAAAATAATCCAAGTCATTCTTTACAGTTTTAATATGTTGGTATGTGTCCTAAAACAATATAACTTAGGTTTGTCTGGTTTTGAACTTGATATAAATAGACTTTGACTACACAAATTCTAGCCATAGGTAATCTTTTGTCACTTACATCTATCTCTCAACATTGTATCTGTAGAATGCATCTCTGTTGTTGCTCGTCATACTTTACATTAATTTTGAAATATTTCATAACCGCTCACCAGGTGAACTTTCCTTCATAAGGGATAATAAATGGACTGAAGACCTCTTCTTCCTTCTAGGTAAATATTCAAAGGGTAAGCATGGGTATTCTTCATTGCAACAGGTTATCTTGACAGTTTTTGTTGTATGTATGACTTGTAGGAATGTCTTTAGAAAGAAAATGTCAGAAATAGTAATTCCATTCTCTCCTTCTCCTTTTCCTTCTCCTTCTTCTTCGTCACCTTCTCTTTCTTTTTCTTTTTAAAGATCCCTTGAAAACAGTAGCCTTCATCTTTATTTTTTAGAGACACAAAAATTGTTGAATGCATGAGTACATGAATAAATTTAAGATGTCTTTTCCAGAAAAATGTTTGACATTCTTCTTTTGTTACATGCAGCTTTCCTGTAACTTCTGATACGATGCCTGTTAGAGACTGAATATTTGTGTCCCTTCAAATGTATATATTAAAAGACCAGCCATGGTGGCTTATGCCTGTAATCTCAGCTCTTTGGGAGGCCAAGGAGGGTACATCACTTGAGGTCAGGAGTTTGAGACCAGCCTGGTCGATATGGTAAAAACCCATCTCTACTAAAAATACAAAAATTATCTGGGCATGGTGGCACATGCCTGTAGTTCCAGCTACTTGAGAGGCTGAGGCAAGAGAATTGC
Source organism: Sapajus apella (assembly GCF_009761245.1). NCBI lineage: Eukaryota > Metazoa > Chordata > Mammalia > Primates > Cebidae > Sapajus > Sapajus apella. Next base: position 41,157,894 of record NW_022436945.1, read on the forward strand.
TTGAATTCAGGAGGTAGAGGTTGCAGTGAGCTGAGATAAAGAGCGTGCTGCTGCCCTCCAGCCTGGGCGACAAAGTGAAACTCCATCTCAAAAAAAAAAAAAAAAAAAAAATATATATATACATATATATATATAGGCCTTAACCTTCAGCGTGACTGTATTTGGAGTAAGGAAGTAATTGAGGTTAAATGTCATAAGAGTGGGACCCTGATTCAATGGGACTAGTGTCCTTATAAGAAAAGACATCAGAGAGCTAGCTCTCTCTCTCTCTCTCTCTCTCTCTCATCTTTCCTCATGAATGCAATGAGGAGAAAATTTTGTGTGAAGACACAGCAAGAAGATAGCCAACTACAAGCCAAGAAGAGAGCCGTCACTAGCAATTGAACTGGCCAGAAACTTAATCTTGGACTTCAATCCTCCAGAGCAGTAAAAATAATAAATTTCTGTTATGGCGGTCCAAGCAGACTATACAATGCCTAAGCTTGCCTTCCTGAATTTATCAAAGCAATGTGTCAGTTCCTTAACACATTTTGCTTGGGATGATAACTTTTCCTTTGATGCCTTACCACTGGTAAAAGAGAAATAATACCTTTACTTAAATCTTCTCTTAGTACGGAAGCATTTGAATTCACTGTTGTGATCATGCATAGAAACAGTCGAAGTTTTACATCTCACAGACAAGGGCCACACGTTCTCATCTCTGTTGACTACATTAATTTAATGCCAACAGAGTTGATCAATAGTCATTTTGTTTCCACTCTCAGGCAGCCATCAAGAGGTTTGGGGATTGACTGAATACACCTCACCTGAAATCTATCACAGCTATTTTCAGTTCCAGCCTTCTCCATAATGAAAAATAGGTAATCTTAAAACAATCCTTTCTATTTGACAGTCAAGTTTTCCTCAAAGACAGAAACATTTTCTGCAATAAGACACAGTTGTAGGTCAATATAATATGCCACACAGATATAGGTAGCTTCCTCCACCTTTCAAACACGTAGAAATGATGAGTTAGAAAATATGGGATCCACAGCAGATATTTAAAAGAAAGAAAGAAAATCTTCAGGTGCCAGAACCCTGACACGTAACTAAATACCTTCAGGTATCTCTGACCTGAAGGTCTTTGGAGCCTGGAATGTGAATCCCTAACAAGGATAGGAGATACGGTACTTACATGTTAGGTAGGAACACCTGGGCTCCCTCATGAAGTCGGGACAGGAGAGGTTATCTTCGTGCTTGGGAAGCACCAATAGAGTAAGCTGGTCATCTGGTTATGAGTGAAAAGGAATGAAAAGAAAGAAATCACTTGTGAGAAATTAGAACCTAAATCTCGTGTGAGTATTACAGGAATTTCGAGCTAAGAAACCGACAAAAAAAAAAAAAAAAGATCCAGGTCTAGTAATATCTATAAGAAGCTGTCAGAGGCATATGTGAAACCATCATAAAAGATTCCTTTACAGCAATTAGACTTGAATGAAAACCCCATGACAAACAAACCACTGGTGAAGCTAGATTCACAGAAATGAATGATTTAGAAGACGTATCAAAGTAGAATGTAATAGTATTAGAATTACTACTAGTAAGAATATTAATAACTAACTTTTTGGAAAGATTCAGCCATTGTTCTAAGTGTTTTATATACAACAGTTCATGTATGAGTTACCCATTGCTGCATTAAAAAAATCACCTCATAACTTAGATACTTAAAGGAACAACTATTATCTCACAGTTTCTTTGAGTCAGAAATTCAATGTGGCTTAACTGGGTGCTACTACTTCAAGTCTCACAAGTCTACAAGGAGGGAGAATCACTTGAAGCCAGGATTTCAAAGCCAGCCTGGGCAACATAGCAAGACCCCATGTCTACAAAACATAATTTAAAAATTAGCCAGGCATGGTAGCATGCACCTGTGGTCCCAGTTACTTGGAAGCCTGAGGCAGAAGGATTGCTTGAGCCCAGGAGTTTGAGGCTGCAGTGAGCTATGATTGGGCCACTGCACTCCAGGCTGTGTGACAGAGCAGGACCCTGCCTCAAAAAAAAAAAAAAAAAAGGAATACATTTAGATTGTTTCCAAAAGTTTACTATTTTAAATAATGCTACCAATAAAATGCTCATGCAGGTAGTCTTCTCCCTACTTTTGTTCAATTCAGTTTAATTCCTTAGTATAAATTCCTACGAATAGGAATTAGTACATATACATTTTTTAAGGTTTACAATACAACTAGACAAATCCATGGTCTACCTAAGTGACTTTCCTAAGTTATGGTACCACTTGTTGATAAATTAGCAATAGTTGTTAAAGACTTTTGAAATGTTCTTAACCTTAACTCTGCTTCCAGGAATAGATCTCCAAAAGAAAATAAATGGACACAATGAATGTTTATCAAATCACTATTTATAATAAAACATGGACAAGAAATGAATGTCAAACAACAAAATACAGGTTATTATGGCGCATTTCACAATGGAATACTGTGTGGCCATTGTACAGTGGCATGTGCCTATAGTCCCAGCTACTGGGGAGGCAGAGTTGAGCTGGGAGGGTTACTTGAGCCCAGGAGCTTTAGGCTGTAATACACTATACCATCATCTACCTGTACCAAGTTCAGCATTAATATGGAGCAAGGGACCACCAGGTTGCCTAAGAAGGAGTGAACCAACCCAGGTCAAAAACCAAACAGGTCAAAATTCTCATGCTGATCAGTAGTAAGACATACCTGTCACTAGCCATTGCACTCCAGCCTGGGCAGCATAGCAAGATCCGTATCTCTTAAAAAAAAAAATCAGAATTTACAAGGGTATTTAGTAATATGAAGAAATGTTCACACTGTGTTTTTAGTAATAAAGTAGATTTACAAAACACCATGTATATTATAATCTCATGCTATTTACATATATGAGTGTATATATGTATATCTATGTTTGTATTTATATATAAAGAAATATAATATCATATATAAACATATACATATTAAATAGCCATATGTATATTATAAAGATATATATGGTTAGATGTCAAATATTAATAATGTTATCTCAAAGTAAAAAGTAATTAAGTGATAATATCTTGAATTTTTTTTAATTTTCACAAAGAGCATGTAGTACTTTTGTGTCCCCCAAAAAACGCAATGAAAAGAAAAATAAACCAACCATTTCATTCCAGTTCAACTCATCCTCGTAGAAATGACACTGGTGGGCATTGGCTGCCTACTCTCATCTGTACTTCCTTTTCCTTCATCAGGAACCCCAGTTTGTTTAGGCACACAGTCAAGTGCTTCATGGTGAAGCCTTAGGCTTTGGCCATCCCACCCCAAGTTCCAAGAAGAACTCTGATTGGTCTAAAGATAATCCCATTCTCCTTGCTAGTGACCGAGTTAGCAATGGGCCACCGCTGACCAAAGAACTGTGAGGTGAGGTCAGAGGTAGGGACAAGAGCTTCTGGGGATCATTTGCTTGCTTCTGAGAGAGAGCTCAGGATGAGATGGTATCTCTTCTTCCTGCATATTTATCGTGTTTTGGCCAAATATAGCCATCTTGCTCCCTGTGCGATGCTGAAACTGCCACCGAAGACAGAAAAGCAAGAGATGGGAAAGGCTGTGTCCTTGAAGGTTTCACTGAACTGCTCTACGTCCAGATTTCCTGTTTTTTGAGGTGATGAGTTTTCTTACTGTTTAAACCAGTGGTTCCCAACTTTTGCTATGATTCAGAATCCCTAAGGAGATTTAAATAACACTCATCCCCAAGTTTTCCTAATGTAAAGTCAGGGTCTTCAGAGGTCAAGCACTCTGAGTCGGGGTTTTCTGTTAGTGACATCAGAAAGCATCTTGACCAATATAGACACCTTTGAGAATATCTCCACTGTTTTGTCGTTGTTTTTTTAAAAAACCTTCAAGGCAGTGATTTGCTTTGAGATTTTCACACCTAGGTTCCCCCTGGGACTGAGATCTTGGCTTCTAAAGTGCAGCATCATTGATTTCTTCTGTTTATACCTTTATACCAAAACCATCCAAAGCCAATTCCAGCTGACTTTGGATATTTGTAGCAAATTAAGGATTAGCAATGTGAAAGAACCTGCTCAGTCATTTAATAAAAGTATATATTTTATGTTTTCCAGAAATATTTTGTAAAGAGTTACCTTTTCACTGTATTTTTAGCAAATACTGAGTTTGGTAGGGCTGTCAAATGAATACAGTATTTAAATATCTCATGGTTTTAGTTCATGCATTGTAGAAGCAACAGGGCTTTACAATCTTCATATCTTGAGTTCCTGTGAATTGCCAACAAGCTTCAAA